>NC_079507.1:37266892-37566892 GCF_030052815.1 Hevea brasiliensis
GCCAGTCTGAGAGAGTAATTCAAATATTGGTGGATATGCTACGGGCTTGTGTGATTGAGTTTGAAGGTAGTTGGGATATACACTTGCCTTTGATTGAGTTTGCTTATAACAACAGCTACCAATCAAGCATTGGGATGCCTCCATATGAAGCTTTATATGGCAGAAAGTGCAGAACTCCCCTATGTTGGGATGAAGTAGGTGAAAGGAAAATGATTGGGCCAGAAATTGTTCAGCAGACAGAGAAAAAAATCAGATTGATCAAAAATCGACTCAAGGCTGCATCAGACCGTCAGAAGTCTTATGTTGATCTAAAGAGAAGAGATATTGAATATGCAGTGGGTGATAAAGTATTCCTCAAAGTTTCTCCTTGGAAGAGGATTATGAGATTTGGCAGAAAGGGGAAACTGAGTCCTCGTTTCATCAGACCATATGAGGTTCTAGAGAGAGTGGGTCCTTTAGCATATCGGTTGGCATTACCTCTAGAGCTAGAAAGGATACACAGTGTCTTCCATGTGTCCATGTTAAGGAGGTATAGATCTGACCCATCTCATGTACTATCAGTTGAAGAGATTGAGGTAAATCCAGACCTCTCATATGAGGAAGAACCCATAGAAATTCTGGCATATGAGGTGAAGCAGCTGAGGAATAAACAGATACACCTGGTTTAAGTACTGTGGAACCATCATTCAGGCCAGGAAGCTACTTGGGAACGTGAAGAGGACATGAGGAGACAGCACCCATAGCTGTTCAGAGACTGATGCCAGGTAAAATTTTGAGACGAAATTTATTTTAAGGGGGGGAGAATTGTAACACCCTTATGTTCGGTAGTGCATTCTACTGTTCTGGTGACCAGTGTTGGTCCGGACAGTTAGAATGCCTAAAACTACATTTAAATGTTAGTGAGGAGGCATAACATAATGAAATACAAAAAAAGAAAATACAAGAAAAACAAAGGAAAAATAATAGCAATAAAATGTAACCAAGTTAAATGAGCCGAAAACCGTAGCGATGGGTGACCGCACTGGGAAGTTGCGGTGTGGAACGTTGACTAGCCCTGGACCGTGGGGAATCCTAGAAAATAATTTTGAGGCATAAATAAACGTCTATTGAAGTATAAATATCATTAAAAATATCAAAAAAAAAATTAATTAGTACAAAGAAAGACGAGAAATCGAGAAAACGACAAAACTCGGTATTACTGAAAAATCGAGAGTACAACCCGAATAGGGGCATTTTAGTCAGTTGACACCCCGAGTTGCCTTTTAACCTAAATGTCCATTAAAAATAAGTGACATTAAAGTTGGAAAACCACATAAAAAAATTGAAATTGAAATGAAAAATAAATAAGGAAACTTTTGGGGTAAGGTTTTGAATAATGAAAAGTTTAATATTAATTTATCATTAAACTATGTTAGTGGAACATTATACATCATATAATATCATAAGTGGACAGAAATATCCACTAACATTCTGCAATTCATCTTCTCCACTTGAAAAATTCATTTGGCCAAATGAAAGCTCTCAAAACCTCTCCCATGGCCACCCACCTTTCAAGCCTAAATCTCCATGATTAAGCCATTATTTCCCCCACTTGTCTTCATTAAAGTTTATCCCCACCTTGCAAGGAAGAAGTTGATAGTAATTTTAAGAGTTTTGGTAAAGTTTAGGCAAGCTCACAAGAGGTAAATGTCCATTTCTTCTTCCTTTCTTTGTTAAAGTTTGTGTGGGTGTTGTGGTGAGTTGATTTATGAAGAAACTTTGAGGTTTTAATGAGTTATTGGAAGGTATTGTTTTTGGCAGCCATGGAATGTCAAGGTTAATGAATTATTTTTACATGTAAATGGTAGTTTGAGGTATTGATTTAAGTGTTTAAGTGTATTGAAGTTGATTTCCATGTATAAAGTGTGATTGTAAGTTGAAAAATGAAAATGAAAGTTTGGTATATATGTGTAATTTTTTGGCAGCCTCATGATGAAGATTGAAGTATTCAAATTCATGAAATGTTTTTGAAGTATTATAAAAAAAATTGGCAGCCTATGTGATGGTGTTAAATAGTGAGCAGCATGTGTAGTTTTCATGGATGTGTATGTGAAATATTGGTGTTGAAGTATGTGGTATTTCGGTGGAAATTGAATGTTGGACTTTAATGGTAAATTGTGTGCATTGAGCACTTGAGTGTTCTGCCCAATATACTTGCTGGAATTTTGTTTAATATTTGTTGAATTGCTATGCATGAATAATGAAGTAATGAGGAGGAGAAGGAATGTCAAATTGTAAGTATAAGTATCTTGTGCAAGTTATGTATTGATGGCAGTACCTAAATTAGGTTATAAGTGCAAAATTATGGACCCAATTGGTATGTGGCCAATGGAGAGTGAAAATATACACCAAATAGGCCAACTTTCATGTAGAAATGTTGCCAAAATTCTGCCTACAAACTAACCTTAAAAATGACCAAATCCGGATTAGTGACTTGAAAGCCTGAAAATTGACCATTTGGGTAGTAGTTAGTGTTTTGACCATAACTCACTCAAAACAGGTCCAATTGACCTGAAATTTTTACCATTAATAGTTTAGACATAGAGCTACAATTCTTATGAAGACACCAAAGCCCAGAAATGGCCAGAACAAAGTCATATAGCTTGCATAAATTCGGGTACCAAAACTGGCTTAACCAAAAGTGACCTAAAAATGACCTAAAGTGACCATTTTGATACATTCTGACCAGCATTGGTAAATTGACTATAACTTGGTCTACATAACTCAGAATGACCTAAAATTTTGCCCCGCGTGCAATAAGACATAGACCTACAAGTTTGTAGTTTTGACCGAAACCCGAAATATAACATCCCTATTTGCATAATCTAATAAATTATACTGTTTCGGTGACCGAAGTCGGTCCGGACAATTAAGGGAATTAGAACCACGCTTAAGACAACTGGATAAGCTATAAACACAAATGATTAGTAATTGCCAATTAGTTAAGCATAAATAAGAAGAACAGAACATAAGAAGTTAAATGAGCCGAGAGTCACAGCGATGGGTGACCTTCTCGGGAAGGACTGCGAAGTCATTTTAAACTCAAATTTTAAACCATAAAATGTGACGCTGCAGTCCTTAGGACCATTACGAACACAGTGAAAAATAGAAAATCATGAAAAAGAATTGTTAAGCCAGTCAAATAATTAGGTTAGGGATCCAGAAGAAATATTGAATTTTTTACAAACCGGGTTGAACCCGTGAGGGGCAATTTGGTCAATTGACCCCGAGAGCTGACTCCTGACCTAACTGTCAAATAAAATCAGAGAAAAGAAAATTTCAGAATCAAGAATTAAATTAAAGAACTAATAGAAAAATAAATAAATAAAAAAGAGAAAATGAAAAAGGTGTATGGAGATGACATCATGCATGACATCATGCATGATGCCATAAAGATTATAATTAATAAATTTAATTAAATTGATTTTTGGTCTTCCATAAGACAAAGTACATAAAAGAAAAGAAAAGAAAAAAATAAAAATAAAAAGATCCATCTTATTCTTTCTCGTAGCTCTCTTTCTCTCTTTCTCCCAAAGCTCTCTCACCCTTAAAACCTCCATGAAAGCTCATCTTTGAACTTGAAAAACCAAAAATCTCACCATAGAAAATTACTCTACCATGGTCAAAGCTTGTTTGGCAACTAGAAGAGGTGATTGAAGAATAAAGAAGGAAGAAAGGAAGAGGTTTGAAGAGAAAGAAAATTATGCACTAAGGTTAGTAAACTAAATTTGATTTTCTAGTTGAATTAGTTGTGTTTATAGCTTAATTAACTTAGAAATAAACTTAAAATAAAATGAAATTAATTGTTGGAGGACTAAACATGGATTTTGATCAGCTAGGGTTTGCTATGGTAGTGCATGAATTTGATTTGATTATAAGTGTAGGCAAGCTTATATGAATGTAGAGGTGATATTGAGATACTTGGATGTGGTTAAATGTAATTACTAGTGTAGTTAGGGTTTTGGACCTAGGGTTTAGAGGCAAAAATGTGAGAAATGGTAAAATGATGTGTTTGACCTAGTTTGAAGTGAGAAATGGTCATTTGAGACCAAATGAAATGTGTTGGAAGTGTTGGAGTTGGGACTAAATTCGGACTCAATGTGGTCATGCTGCCAGTCCCTTTGAGGGACCAAAAATGAAAATTTACAAGTCTAATGGGTATGAGACCAATTGGGAATGAAAATAGACACTAAATGACACAATTTTCATTTAGGAACCATACCCAAAAAGTGACCAAAACCTAGTGAACAAATTAACCAAACTTGGAAAATCACAGTCTGCCCTGTGCAAACTTACCAAATGAATAGTGTTTGTTCATTTGGCCATAACTTGAGCTAGGCACGTCTAAATGACCTGAAATTTTATCAGTAGACAATTTAGATATAGACCTAAAACTTTCATGAAGAACACAAACCCAAATTATGCCATTAACCAAGTCATTTGGCCACCCCAATTTGGTGACCTAAATCTGCCTGAACCAAAAATTGCCCAGAAAATCTGGGTTGAGTCCAATCCGGCAGCCATGGTTCAAATGGCTATAACTTGAGCTACGAAACTCCAATTGGAGTGATTCATAAAG
This sequence comes from Hevea brasiliensis, assembly GCF_030052815.1. Taxonomy (NCBI): domain Eukaryota; kingdom Viridiplantae; phylum Streptophyta; class Magnoliopsida; order Malpighiales; family Euphorbiaceae; genus Hevea; species Hevea brasiliensis. Next base: position 37,271,511 of record NC_079507.1, read on the forward strand.
GAGAATAAACTTAAGACAATAGGAAACATTTTCTATGGAGAAAGTTTTACCAAATTCTAACAGTAAAATGACCAATGGAACAGTGCAACCTAGGACACCAAAACTGAAAATTTGCAATTTTGCCTAAAAGACCTAAGTTTTGAGAAAATGACCAAAACTAACAAGTTTGGTAACCAAAATGTGGTATTTGGGTGAAGTTGGAGTTCCCATACCTATTAAGCCTTAGAAAGTCAATAAATTGACTTGAATAGTACCATGAATAGTAACTCCAAAATGAAAATTTTCAAGAATATTAGTTTAAGCATATTTGAGCTAGAATTAAGTATTTATGAATTAATTATTAGATTTATTGTGAAATAAGATACTGAACCACTATACATTTTGTGTTTTAGCTGAAAAAGACCCGAAAGGTATAAGGGACTGAGTCAAGGCCTAGAGGCGACTCACGTCAGGTTTATGCACAATAAACTTAAAATTCTTTATTTCTACTTGATAATTCTTGAAATAAATGTTATGAATAATTTTGATTGTTATGGCTTTGAAAATATTATTTGAAAAATAGTGTGTTGCCTACTTTATAAATAAAAAGTTTAGAATGAAATATGATTTGTGAATTGTATAAAATATTTGAATAACTTGATTTAAATTGTTTTTAATTCACACTTGGCATGACAATATTAATATGTTCCTCCTCCACTTGTGGGGTGAGTTTGATATTTGATCACTTTCCTCCCTCTCTGGCTTTCCAATCTGAGGGGCGAGTTTGGATGAGTACTCATTAGCTAGCTAGCCACCTCCCTCATTGATTTCGATTAGTGGGGTGAGTACGCCTTGTCGTGATGTACACACGGCATGTTCGGAAAATTTTGTGTCATGGCTTAAGTTGTGTTATTGTTTGGCAACACTATGTTTATTAAATTGTTTGATCAAGTTGTGCTATATTAAACTTTGAAAATTATGATTTGTTATAAATGTGATTTGAGAAAAAAATTGTGATATGCGATTATGAGATTTTTGAATGATGATTTGTTCATAAATGTTTTATATTATGCATTTTATGTTTTATTGTGCACCACTGAGTATTTATATACTCAGCGATAGCTTTAACTTGCTGTCGCATATAGAGAAAAGGACATAGCAGCAAAGCGAGCTGCTACAGTTAGAGAGGAGAAAAATTGAAGAATTTTTGTACGGGTATTTATCTATACCCTGGTAGTTTAGTTTGATGTAAATATGATAGTATGCATATGTATATCTATAATTTGAGCAGTTGTACAGATAAAATTATAATAATATTATTTTTGAGATTTTTCATCTGTAAATTAACTTATGATTGTAAATTAATGATTTAAAATGTAATGTGCATGAGTTATGAAATGTTTTGAGATATTAATTCTTGATTTGAAATTTGGATTTTAAATTGAAGTGTTGCTACTGCTGTTGATTTGAAGTTTGATGGTTGCAAATGGAGTTGTGATTGAGAAATATATTGGGAGTGTTTCTATTTTCAGGTTTTGAAGAACTGTTTTCTCAAAATATAGACGGCACTCTATCGAAATTTTTGTAAAAATTGCAGAGATTTTAAATATCTAAAAATTTAATTTATGTTTGGACTCTAAATAAAGGTTTTTAATATTTGAAAAAAAAATTTTACCCATCAATTCCAAAATGAACAAAAATTGTTTTAAAATCCCTTGTAGTATATTTAATGGGTCACCGGTACGTGAAGTACGGTAATTCATTAGGTGTACTACGGGAACATGTTGCATCTTACGAGGAGTAGGGTGTGACACAAAAATCGAGGAAACTAGATCGTCCGATTAGATCAAAATAGTACACCGAAATTCGGCAAATTGCAATAAAATGCAATTTACTTAAAAGTGAATTTGGTAACATGTACCAAAACTAAAAGGCTATAAAATGTGATATATTGGTAACATTAAACCTAATTCATCTATAGTGCATCAAGGGTCAACATTTTAGGTTGACTAAGGAAAATAATAAAATTCAATAAATTAATTATTAAGCCTTATTCTTAGAGACAGTTTAAATGACTACTGAAACACTTCAAATTGTGTGTTTCAGTTAGCGAAGACTCAGGGAAGGGGAAGGAAACACTGAGTCAGGGCCAAGAGACATTTATCAGAGGTTTGTGCACAACTAGTTTTTAACTAATTTTGTTCTGAATATTTCATATGATTAAATGACATATTTTTCTTATGTATTATGTTTAACAAGCATTGGATTTAATTCAATAATTATTGAAATTGTTATAGTATGTATGAATTTAGCTATGTGAAATGGTATTTTCACAAGTATTAAGCATTGTTGTGAATTGAATAAATTATGTTTTGGAAAATTGTGATAGAACATGTTTTGAATTGTGATGGGCAATTTGCATGGAAAAATGTTATGATTTAAATTGTGATGAGCATAAAAATTATTAGATATTGGAATTGACTTTGAATCGAATTGTATTGTGATTTATGCTCACTAAAAGGATTGTGATATTATTTTATATCTCACTATAGATGCTTGACTAGGTTATTACCCGTCTCTCTCATTTGTTGAGAAGACAATGGAGTTAGTTATGTTTTGATTACCATGGTACGTGCACAGGCTTAGATTTTCCTCTTATTAGAGGTTATATCTAAGTTTTTTTATGTTATGGCCCTTTCGGAATATTCATTATTGTGGTGTGTACTGTGCACGATGATTCGATCTCCCCGACCATAGGGAGTTAGAATCACCCCGAAGATGGCCCTTGTGGATTAGTCTTGCATAGTTAGTGAGATACAGAATAGTTTTTGAGATACATAATGGTTTTTGAGATACAGAATGGTTTTTGAGATACAGAATGTTTTTGAATAGTAAAAAATTGTGATTTCAATTATGATTTATGTATAATTGATTTTGTTGGAATTACCTTAAATGGTTAGTTATGATTTGATAAACTGAACTTCGAGATCAAAGTCATTTTATACAAATGATTCATATTATTGACAATGAATATTTTGAGTTTTGGAATTTAATGAGTATTCAGATTTTCAAATTAATTGCTGTAAATTTTGTCAATGTATATTGTACTATATTTTAAATTATAGTTGTGCACCACTGAGTTCACCACTCAGCGATAGCTTTGTATGCTGTCGCAGTTGAAAAGAGCATAGAGCAATTAAGTAAACTTCTTTGAAGAGACATTCAGATCAGCTCCAGGTTTACCCATGTACACAGGTTTTGAAGTATGCATGTAATAATATGTATGTAAATTATTTGAGCAGTTGTATAGGAAAAAAAAAAAAAAAAACTCTTGTGAAATACTTTGGTATGTAATTAAATGTAAATTATTGTGATATAAATGTTGAGTCTTGTAATCAATGAAATGTTTCTTTTATGATGAGATTGGTTTGAAAATGAATTGATTTGATTATTGAGATTTGAATTATGAGTTGAAATGAAGCTATTGGAGTTGTATTTGAGAAAACATATTGGGAGTGTGTTTCTTTGCAGGTTTTGAAGAACTGTTTTCTCAAAACACAACCGGTACTTTGCCGAAATTTTGAAAAAAATTTTATAACACCAAATTTTAATCGATGATTTAAATTTCATGAAAATTGTTTTAAAATCCCTTGTAGTATATCTAATGGGTTATCGGTAGGCGAAGTGCGGTAATTCATTAGGTTTACTGCGGGATCATGTTACATCTTACGAGGGAGTAAGGTGTGACACCTTTCTTGGCAACCATCGGAGCTATCATAGATGTTAAAAATGGGCTGTTAACTCTCAAAGTAGGAGAGGAGGAAGTAGAATTCAGCCTATTCAGAGCACTTAAACATAAGCCAGATCCTGATAAATGCTTAAGGGTTGACATTATAGATAAGCTAGTTAAAGAGGAATTCCATAAGAGATATCTTACATATCCTCTTAAAGCATACATAGTGCACAGCCACACCGTGGATGATGATAAAAAAGAAATTATATCCTATGCATAATGTTTTGAAGCTAGCCCACCTCTGCATTTAGCTCAAGCACTATAAGTGGAAGAGTTAAAGGAGTCACAACCCAAAGCTGAACCACAAGAGGCCAAAAAATAGGTGGAACTGAAACCTCTTCCTTCTACTTTAAAGTAAGCATTTCTGGACTCAAACTCTAATTATCCTATTATAATAAGTGCTAGCCTAACTAGTTTAGAAGAGGAAAAGCTCTTAAGAGAACTTAGGGTCTATAGTAGAACTATAGGCTATATAATAGAAGACCTTAAAGGAATTAGCCCTTCCATTTGTATGCATAGGATACCTATGGAAGAAAATAGTAAGCGTACCATTGAACATCAAAGGAGACTAAACCCTAATATGAAGGAAGTAATGAAAAAAGAAATTTTAAAACTATTAGATGCAGGTATTATGTACCCAAACTCTAATAGTAAATGGGATAGTCTGGTGCAGGTAGTGCCTAAAAAGGGTGGGATAACTATCATCAAAAATGAAAACAATAAGCTAATTCCCACTAGGACAGTCACTGGTTGGCATATGTGCATTGATTATAGAAAGCTGAATAGTGCCACTAGAAAGGACCACTTTCCTCTTCCATTCATTAACCAAATACGAGAAAAGCTAGTAAAGCATTCCTATTTGTATTACTTAGATGTGTATTCATAATTTTTCCAAATCCCAATTCACCCGAAAGATCAAGAAAAGACCACGTTTACTTGTCCCTATGGTATTTTTGCCTATAGGAGAATGCCTTTTGGTCTTTATAATGCCCCAGCTACTTTTTAAAGATGCATGATGGCCAATTTTTTTTTTTATTTTATTGAAAATATTATGGATGTCTTTATGGACTATTTCTCTATTTATGAAACCACTTTTAATGAGTGCTTAGCTTAACTTTCTAAAGTGCTACAAAGATGTGAGGAATTAAACCTAGTCCTCAATTGGGAGAAATGGCACTTCATGATAAGAGAGGGCACAATTCTTAGTCACCTTATGTCAAAAAGAGGGATTAAAGTGGACAAGGCAAAGATTGAGATAATAGAGAAAATGCCTCCACCATCATCAGTCAAGGGAGTGCAAAGTTCTTTGGGACATGCAATCTTCTACAAAAGATTTATTAAAGATTTCTCAAAAATAGCTAAGCCGTTAACTAACTTGTTAAATCATGATGTTCCTTTTGACTTTGATGATAGTAGCCTTGATTTATTTTGCAAGATAAAAGAAGCCTTAATTTATGCACCAATAATATAACCACCAGATTGAGAGCTACCATTTGAGGTGATGTGCGATGCAAGTGACTATGTAGTAGGAGCAGTACTTGGATAAAGGAAAGACATAAAAGTTTATGCTATCTACTATGCAAGCAAGACAGTTGATAATGCATAGGTTAAGTATGCAACCACATAGAAGAAACTTCTAGCAATAGTATTTGCAATTGACAAGTTCAGATACTATTTAGTTGGATCTAAAGTTATTGTATACACAGATCATGCTACTATCTAGTAACTCTTGAACAAAAAGGAAGCAAAACCAAGGTTGATCCGATGGATTCTTCTTCTACAGGAATTCAATCTTGAAATTAAAGAAAAAAAAGGGGATTGAAAATGTGGTAGCAGACCACCTCTCTAGACTCAAGAAAGAAGGCATAGGGATTTCCACCGAGGACCTGCCAATTGATGACTCCTTTTTGGACAAACACTTTTTATCTATCTCTTAACCCCCATGGTATGCAGATATTGTTAATTATCTTATACATAGAGTTTTACCGCTAAATATGTCCTACTAATAGAAGAAGAAATTCTTACATGATATAAGGGACTATACTTGAGAGGAACCTCTACTGTACTAGAGATATAATGATGGGCTTATTAAAAGATGCATACCAGAGGAGGAAATAGAAAGTGTGTTGTAGCATTGCTATTCATCACCCATAGAAGACACTTCAACACATCCAAGATAGCAGCAAAGATATTACAAGCAAGGTTTTACTAGTCATACTTGTTCAAAGATGTAAGGAACTTTATGTGATATACAATCAATGCCAAAGAGAAGGAAACATTTCAAAAAGGAATGAGATGCCATTCCATGGAATACTTGAAGTTAAACTATTCAATGTTTGGGGTAGAGACTTCATGGGTCCATTCCCATCCTCATTTAGCAACAAGTATATCCTGATTAGTGTAGATTATGTATCAAAGTGGGTAGAAGCAATAGCCTCACTAATAAATGATGCTAGAATAGTAATCAAGTTCCTCAAAAAATACATCTTTATAAGATATGGCACACCAATGGAAATCATTAGTGATGGGAGAAGTCACTTCTGCAACAACTAGTTTGCAGCTTTATATAAAAAATATAGAGTGACTCACAACGTGGCAACACCATACCATCCCTCAAACAAGTAGATAGGTGGAGATTTCAAATAGGGAATTAAAGAGAATCCTTGAAAAGATAGTAAATCACTCAAAGAAGGACTGGTTCGTGAAATTACATGAAGCACTATAGGCTTATTGCACTACCTTCAAAACACTCATTGGAACCAACCCATTTAGCTTGGTGTATGGGAAGTCATGCCACCTCCCTGTTAGACTTGAGCACAAAGCCTATTGGGCAATTCAAACCCTCAATTTTGACCTAAAGACTACTGAAGAAAAAAAGCTTCTACAGCTCAATGAATTGGAAGGGATTAGGCAAAATGCCTATGAAAATGTAAAGATCTTTAAGAAGAGGACCAAAAGTTGGCATGACAAGCATATCATAAGAAGAGAAATCAAAGAAAGAGATCTTGTCCTAGTTTTTAACTCTAGATTGAAGCTATTCCCAAGAAAGCTAAGATCTAGGTAGTTCGGTCGCTTCAAGATTCTGCAAGTCTTCCCACATGGAGCAATAGAAGTATGGAGTGAAACCTCTGAAGCTTTCAAGGTCAATGGCCAAAAGCTAAAGCCATACTTCTCGGAAGAGACAACAGAGAAAGAAGCAACACACTCCTTCAATAACCCACCTGCACAGCAATGAGCCAAGAGGAACAGTCAAGCTAAAGACTATAAATAAGCACTCCTTGAGAGACAACCCAAGACTTTAAAATTTTCTTTTCTTTAAGTTTGTTTTTGTTTTCTTGAAGTTTTGTAGGAATCCCAAACTCTAACTTTAGACATTGTAGATAAAAAGCAAGAAGCAGAGAGGAGAGAATGGATGGAGACAACAAGTGAAAACCACACAAGAGAGAGAATTTCAAAACTGAGGAAGTATTTTTGTTGCTAACCTCTATTATACATCTCATTCATTTATTTAGAAACAAGTTAGCATTAAAACTTGAAGAGATAGGGAATTAAAGTGCATAGAACTTTAGTCCAGAAACTTACACGAGGTACCCTGTGCTTTGAAGCTCACCCTGTATAACCTACTAAGCATAAAAATACACACATAATGCATTCTAGAAAGTTACACGAGGTGACCCATGCAAGGACACACGGCCTTTGTAACCTAGGAAGGAGAAAAAGAATGGGAATTTCAAGAAATAAAAACTTACACAAGGTGCCCTGTGCAATTCTACATAGGCCCACATAAGTTGATTAAGCTCAAAAAGAAGGAGAAAAGGGAGATAAAAAAGTTACACAAGTTACATAGGCCTTCATAGTGTTACACGGCTAGTGTAACCTGCCTTACTTTGAAAAAAATAATAAAATGGAAAATTACACGGGGTAACCCGTACAGTGACAAATGGCCCCATGTAATTCTTCATAAACAGCATACCAGAAAGGCAAGAAAATTTTCCTCAAACAATGTGCCCATCCCTTTAAATCCTATTTAAGCATTATAAAACCCATTCCAAAGATATAAAACCCCTTCCTCTTCAACAAACCTTCAAAAAACTCTCCCTCATTCTTGATTTTTCTCACAAACCCTAGCCCTTTCCTGATACCTCTCTTAATGGCTCCCACCACAAGATCCGCAGGAAGGATTGACTCTTCCTCAAGGGGAAGGAATGACTCACCATCACCACCCTAAAGGTTAAGAACAAGACAAGCAAGACAGGAAGAACCATAACCCCAACCTCAGCCACAACCCAATTTTACTTTAGCCTGGTAGTTAAAGAATGTTGCCCATAGAGATATTTATGCCTAGTTGAACAACAAGGAGATAACATCCACAAAATACTTAGATGCAGAGTTACTATAGCAACTCGGGCTCAAAAAAGAGGTGGATAGTTTTTTGGATAACATTAGGTGAACACGATTTGCCCAAGTGCACTATCTGACATACAGGGACACCACTCTAGAATTTTTGGATAGTTTTCAGGCCACCCTTTAGGCCATGGATAGAGGAGATAGGGGCAGAATTGAGTTTAGACTCTTAGACGTGGACAGGTTCATGAACATGGACGAGTTCAATGTTGTTTTTGGATTCAACAATGAGAGAATCCAGTAGATCCCTCAAAACATACTAGAGTATGATAACATCACTTTCTAGAGGACCATTACCCTAAACACCGAGATATACAACTCTAGCTAGTCAAAGTTATCGGGGTTGATAAACCTAGCATTAAGATATTTGCACAAACTCGTAGCCCACACCATTATGGGGCATAAAGATAGCCTAAGCATAGTTAATGCCAATGAGTTATTTTTTTTATGGTGTTTAGTGAATGGTAGGAGATGCAGCATTGGATATTTCTTATGCCAGCACCTAAGGAGGATTTCTCATCAGGCCACTGGTCACATTAGTGGTGGGAGGACTCATCACAGTACTTGCCTTGCAGTATGGGTTTGTGCTAGTATACATTAGGTTGTGCCCTATCTTAGGCACCACTAGGATAGATCAGACCATCTGCATATCCATGGGATTATGCAGAAGAGTTAGGGACGCATGCCTACTACTCAATGCAAAGGGAAATGTCATCACCAGGAGGCCACTAGCAACAGCAAAACAAGGGGAATCTTCCAAAGCATAAGAGTAAGCGCAATAGAAGTAGCAGGAAGAGTTGGACCCCCTCCTTGAAGGATTGCCAAACAGGGTCCCTCCATACACACCACCACCTATAGACACCATCCTCACATACTTGCAAAAGACAAAGATAACCATCAATAACAGAATGAGGACCCTAGAGACTACTATTTTAGATAGGATTAGAGCCACAGAGGACAGTCTCTAGGAGGCCCACAGCAAACTAGATATGGTCCTTAAAAGGCAGGATAAGAGGGCACCTTCCTCACCATCACAGATTTTCTAGGCATAGTACAGTAGACTAAGACACATTTTGATGCATTGTATAGGCTTAGGCCTTAGTCTTAGCGGCTAACTAGTCTAGTAGGTTTATTTTGTACAAATTATGTTCTTGACACTTGTATTATATAGATATTTTTAAGTACATTGGTATAATATTTCATAGCATTTAGATAAGTAATCTCACACATAATCATCAATTTTATCAACTTTTGTAAACTCCATGGTCAGGCTTTGAATTTTATATTTTTTGTATGTTTCCAGGTGTTCTGAAGAAGTTTCAAGGCATAGGAGCAAAGCAGAAAGCTTGGAAAGGCCAAAAGATTGAGAAATGTTACTGATACACCTTACACGGGTCGTGTGGCTTTGGGTCATGTAAGCAAAGCCACATACCTATGTAACCTACTGCCATGAGAAAGCCAAAGAACCAAGGAAGAAAAAAAGTACATGGGCCGTGTACCATGACCCGTGTAAAATATGGAGACCCGTTTAAGTCTCTGCCAGGCCAGTTTTGAAGAGTTCCCCGAGGTTCAAAAGTACACGGGCCATGTAATCAGGCCCGTGTAACTACCTAAGGTCCATGTAAAGTCCTGTCTCGATACAAGATACAACAATTCAAGCTCTAGCAAGTTACATGGCCCTGGGCCATGTAGTGACACACGGGCCATGTATTAGCCGATAGCTAGTTTCCTGATTTGGCTCCAGCTCTAATTTTTTACAAATAAAAAAGACTTCTAATGCTGCTAGGACTCTAAAAACCTAACCCTGGACATTGTATATAAATAGGAGTAGTAGAAAGTAGAAAAAGAAAAAAAGAGGAAAAAGTCGGACAATATCACCTTCACTATTTTCACACAGTCGTTTAGAAGAATAGTGCATCAGCATCAAGGAGTAACCCTCAGTTGAAGTTCCACAAAATCAAAGCTGCAAATTCTCTTCGGTTCTTTTGTTCTATTTCTTTAAGCAAACATTTCATATTCTTTTATTTTATTTCTATTATGTTTGTTAAACTCACCATGAGTGAGTAATTTCTTTACTATGGAATTGGGAGAGTAACACTCGTAATTATTATTATGGATGAATATTGAGTTTTATTTATCGGATCTGAGTTTTGTTCTTTGATTCAATTTCTTGTGATCTTAATGCATGCTTTGTGTTGGTACCCGCCTAGTATTGATTACAGATATTAATTGAAGGACTAAAAGGTAAAGATTAATATTAGAAAATCGAGATTTTGAACCTAGGAAATCTGATCTAGAGATAGGCTGATGACCTTTGTGGAGTTCCATAATTAATCAAAGATCTTAAGGGATTTTTTTAGGACTAATCACTAACGAAAGTATGGTTTAGCTCTAATTAAAACACACCTTAGGTGCCTTGAGAGAGGACCTAGGATATCTTAGGATTAATTTCCATCAAAGTGACGATTCTCAATCTAATGAATAGATAAGATTAAAACCCATAATAAGATTACAGTGTGAAATCTTAATTCTAGAATTGCTTCAATAGATAGTTTTATTTAAAGTTATTTTCAGCATCCAAAATAGATTTAATTCACTCTTCTTACATATCCGGTAGCCTAAACAGTCAGAATTATTGTGTAGCTTGATACTTGCTAACTAAATTCCTCGTGGGAGGATACTTCACTCATTACTTTATTACTTTTCAACGATCCGTGCACTTGCAGGGTTTAAAAACCAGCAAACAAGTTTTTAGAGCCATTGCCGGGGATTTTAGTTTTAGTAATATTAAGCTATAGGCAATTTAGCTGATTTAGGCATTAGTATTTATTATTTAGTTTTATTTAATTTATTTAATTTCTTTTATTTTCTCTCAGGCATTTGGTCTAGTGCATGACTAGAACAAAGCCAGAAAAAGAAAATTTGAACTTGGATCCCAAGATAGCTAAAACTCTGAAAGCAATCAGGAGAGAAAGGAGATACCAAGAACAAGATCAAAAAAATCCAGAAACTTCAATCATGGCTGACAACAACAACAACAGGCCAAGACTCTTGAAGGACTATGGAGCTCCATCTATACAAGGATTCCAACTAGTGTTACAAGATCCACAGTGGATGTCAATAATTTTGAATTAAAACCAGCATGACTCTAGATGATTCAACAGACCCAATTTGGGGGTTCACCAATAGAATATCCACATTATCACCTCTAATGCTTTCTTGGAGTCTCTAATCAAGCCATAAGACTCAGAGCATTTCCATTCTCCCTTCAAGATAGAGCAAGGAATTGGTTACTTTCTCAACCAGCTGGAACATTCATCAGTTAGGAAGACCTCTCACAAGCTTTTCTAGCAAGGTATTTCCCACCCACAAAGACTACAAAATTGAGGGTTGAACTCAATACCTTTAGGCAAAAGGAAGGTGAATCACTCTATGATGCATGGGAGAGATATAAAGACCTACAGAGAGAATGTCCACACTATGGCATAGAGGATTGGCTCCTGGTTCAGAACTTTTATAATGGGCTGCCCCCCTCTACAAGGAGCACACTAGATTCAGCTGCAGAAGGTGACCTGATGGAGAAAATAATGACCAAGCACTTGAACTTCTGGAGAGAGTCGAGTATCACGACTACGAGTGGTCAAATGAAAGGGGGAATAGAAGGAGAACAGCAGGGATGCTGGAAGTGGATGTCCTAAGCATGATAAATGCTCAATTCGACCAACTCACAAGAAGGCTTGATAGAATGCAAGCCAATGCTATAGGGATGAACAACCAACACTATGACAGCAGTAGAGAAGGATATTTGAATTCAGAATGTAACAACTTCAATGAACTCTCCACAGAACAGATGAACTATGTGAATAACGGAGGGAACTTCAACTAGAGGCAGCTCAACAATCCATATTCAAATACGTACAACCCTGGATGGAGGAACCACCCTAATTTCTCATGGTCCAATTCACAGAATCAGCCAATGAACAAACAGCAAGGATACAGACCACCAACACCCCTAGGATTTCAAAATAGGGGACCAAATCCTACACAGCCACCGCTACCTCCTCAGAACCAATAGCCTGAACCAAAGTCAACTATGGAATCCATGATGGAAGGCTTCCTAGTAGCCTAGCAACAACAGAATGAAATGATCAAACAGCTAGCTTCTAGGATGGACCAACTTGCTACCCACAACAATATGCTTGAAAATCAAATTGCTCAGCAGGCAAGTTCTTCAAGCAAGGCTGCTGGTAAATTGCCTAGCCAACTAGAGATGAACCCAAAGGAGCATTGTAAGGCAGTTACATTGAGGAGTGGAAGAGTGCTTGAACAGTCAGAAGAAGAACCACCAGAAAAAACCTTTGATAAATCTAAAAACCAAGCAAAGGAGAAAAAGGAAGAAGCCAAAAAGAACCAGGAAGAGGAAGCAAGAAAGAAAAAGAAACAACCGAAACCATATCACCCTCCTCTACCTTTTCCTCAGAGATTCCAGAAAGCCAAATTAAACAAGTAGTTTGGGAAGTTTTTAGAAGTTTTACAGAAACTCTACATCAACATTCCCTTCACTGAAGCACTTTTTCATGTGCCATCCTATACCAAATTTCTTAAGGAAATTTTGTCAAAGAAAAAAAAGATGGAAGACTATGAGACTGTTGCTCTCACAAAGGAATGCAGTGCCATACTACAAATAAATTGCCTCCAAAGCTGAAGGATCCAAGAAGCTTCTCTATACCTTATCTCATTGGCAATATAAAAATAAATAAGGCCCTCTGCGATCTTGGGGCAAGTGCAAGTCTAATGCCTCCATCAATATATCAAAAACTGGAAGTCAGCGAATTGAAGCCTAAAACAATTTCATTGCAATTGGCTTATCGCTCTTTTAAATATCCTATGGGCATCCTAAAGAACATCCCTATCAAGGTGGGCAAATTCTTCATCCCCGTTGACTTTGTTGTCTTAGAAATGGAAGAGGATGTCCAAATCCCTATCATCTTAGGAAGACCTTTCTTGGTAACTGCCGGAGCTATCATAGATGTCAAAATGGGCGGTTAACTCTCAAAGTAGGAGATGAAAAGGTGGAATTCAACCTATTTAGTGTAATGAAGCACAAACTTGAACTTGACGAATGCTTTAAGGTTGATATAATTGACAAGCAAGTTGAGGAGGAATTTCATAAAGAATATCCTAAAGATCCTCTTAAAGCATGCATTGTGCTCAACCACATAGCAGAGAATGAGAACACAAAAATTGCAGCTGGTGCACAATCCTCGATAGCAAATCCACCCCTACCATTGGCTCAAGTTTTCAAGGTAAAAGGGTTAAAGGAAGAATAACCCAGAGGAAAGCCGCAAGAAAACATTAAATAGGTAGAACTGAAACCTCTTCCCTCCATGCTAAGGTACACATTTTTAGACTCAAATTCTGAATATCCAATTATTAACAATGCTAGCTTATCCGAAATAGAAGAGGAAAAATTATTAAGGGTACTTAGGACCCATAGCAAAGCTATAGGGTATAAAATAGAAGACTTAAAGGGGATTAATCCTTCCATTTGCATGAATAGGATACCTATGGAAGAAAATAGTAAACCTACTATTAAACATCAAAGAAGGCTTAACCTAAACATGAAAGAAGTAGTTAAGAAATATATTCTAAAACTATTAGATGCTTGTATTATATACCCAATTTCTGATAGTAAATGGGTTAGTCCAGTACATGTAGTGCCTAAGAAGGCTGGGGCAACTGTCGTCCAGAATGCAAACAATGAACAGATCCCTACTAGGGTAGTCACTGGTTGGCAAATGTGCATAGATTATAGGAAATTGAATAGTGCCACCAGAAAAGACCATTTTCCTCTCCCTTTTATAAACCAAATGCTAGAAAGGCTAGTGAAATATTCTTACTTTTGTTATCTAGATGGGTATTCAGGATTTTTTAAATTCCTATTCACCCAGAAGACCAAGAAAATGCCACATTCACATGCTCCTATGGAACCTTTACATATAGAAGAATGCCTTTTGGTCTCTGTAATGCCCCTACCACTTTTCAAAAATACATGATGGCTATTTTTTCTGGTTATATTGAAAATATCATAGAAGTTTTTATGGATTATTTTTCTATTTATGGAACTACTTTTGATGATTGCCTAGCTAACTTATCCAAAGTGTTACAAAGATGTGAAGAATCAAACCTAGTCCTAAATTGGTAAAAATGCCATTTTATGATTAAGGAAGGTATAGTTCTTGGACATTTGATATTAGAAAGAGGAATTGAAGTTGACAAGGAAAAAATTGAAATCATTGAAAAGATGCCACCACCAACATCAGTCAAAGGAGTGCAAAGCTTTTTGGGACATGCAGGCTTCTACAGAAGATTCATTAAGGACTTCTCTAAAATATCTAAGCCACTTACCAACTTGTTAAGTCAAGATGTTCCCTTCAATTTTGATGAAAATTGCCTTATCTCCTTTAGCAGGATCAAAGAAGCCTTGATCTCAGCACCAATAATGCAACTGCCAGATTGGGAGCTACCATTTGAGGTGATGTGTGATGCAAGTGACTATGCAGTTGGAGCAGTACTTGGGCAAAGAAAGGATAAAAAGCTCCATGCCATTTATTACGCCAGCAAGACACTTGACGACACATAAATCAACTATGCTACCACAAAAAAGGAATTCCTAGCGGTAGTGTTTGCAATTGAGAAATTAGAATCCTAACTAATTGAATTGAAGGTCATTGTATTCACAGACCATGCTGCCATCCGGTACCTTTTGAACAAGAAGGAAGCAAAACCAAGGTTAATTCGATGGATTTTACTCCTGTAAGAATTTGACCTTGAAATCAAAAACAAAAAGGGATCTGAAAAAGTAGTAGCTGACCACCTCTCCAAACTGAAATTAGAAGACATAAGGGATATTGAAGATTTGCCAATTAATGATTCATTTCCTGATGAACAATTACTAGCATTCTCCCAAGCTCCATGGTATGCTAACTTTGTTAATTTGCTTGTATGCAGGGTATTGCCTCCCAACATGTCTTACCAGCAAAGGAAGAAATTACTGCATGATGTGTGATACTGCACATGGGAGGAACCTCTGCTGTACAAGAGATGTAATAACGAGCTGATAAGACAATGCATACTAGAGGAGGATATAGAGAGCATTCTTCAGCCTTACCACTCATCGTCATATGGAGGACACTTTGGCACCATAAAAACAGCAGCAAAGATTTTGCAAGCAGGGTTTTACTGGCCTAATCTGTTTAAGGATGTGAGATCCTTCTTGCTAGCTTGTGATCTATGCCAATGAACAAGTAATATTTTCAGATGGAATGAAATGCCACTGCACGGTATACTTGAGGTGGAGCTATTTGATGTGTGGGGGATAGACTTCATGGGCCCATTCCCCTTCTCCTTTGGAAATAAGTATATTTTAGTTAGTATAGATTATGTGTCAAAATGGGTAGAAGCAATAGCCACGCCAACTAACAATGCCAAAGTGTTCACAAAGTTCCTTAAGAAGAATATCTTCACAAGATTTAGCACGCCATGAGCAATAATCAATGATGGCGAAAGTCACTTTTACAACCAACAATTTGAAACTCTATTGAAGAAGTATGGAGTGACTCATAAAGTGGCCACACCTTATCATCCTCAAACTAGTGGTCAAGTAGAACTTCAAACAGGGAGCTGAAACAGATCCTATAGAAAACAGTAAACCACTCAAGGAAGGACTGGTCTCTGAAGTTAGATGATGCACTGTGGGCATACTGCACTGCATATAAAACTCCAATTGGCACAATACCCTTTTGGTTGGTTTATAGGAAATCATGACACCTCCTTGTCGAGCTTGAACATAGATCTTACTGGGCAATTCAAATCCTAAATTTTGACCTTAAAGCTGTTGGTTAAAAGAGACTCCTACAGCTCAATGAGTTGGACAAAATCAGGCAGGATGTGTATGAGAATGCCAAAACCTTCAAGGACAAAACCAAAAGATGGCACGATAAACGCATAAAAGAAAAGAAATAAAAGAAGGAGACCTTGTCCTACTCTTCAACTCTAAGTTAAAACTTTTTCCAGGGAAGCTGAGGTCATGATGGTCGGGACCCTTTAAGGTTATGCAAGTCTTCTCGCATGGAGTTGTAGAGATTTGGAGTGAAACCTTAGGAGTATTCAAAGTAAATGAGTAAAGGCTGAAACCATACTTTCAGGGAGAACCCATAGCGAAGGGAACCAACTGCACCTTCGACAACCCTCCAGACAGACCGTGAATAATGAGGGAACAGTCCAGGTAAAGACTATAAACAAGCGCTCTTTGGGAGGCAACCCAAAAATTTCTAAATTTTCTTTATATTTTAGCTCTTATTTTTGTTTTATGTTTGTTCATGTTTTATTTCATAAGTACCCCAAATCTCAATTCTGGGAAAACAAGGAACTGAAAACAATAGGAGCTCTGTGCTAATTTTTACATTCATTTCATTCATGGTAGTAGCATGAAATTTTAATACATAGAAAATTGGAAATCAAGAAAATTACACGGGTCATGTATAAGCTTTACACGCCCCGTGTAACCTTCTGGAACCACTGAACTACACTCGCATAAGCTCTAGAAAAGTACACGGCTTGACCCCGTGTAATATTACATGGAGCATGCTTTAGCAATGAAGAGGGAAATTTCAAGTTTGAGGGAGACAGAGAGTTACACGGATCCAAAATCCAATTTACACGGGCCGTGTAACTTAGCTAGCAATGACGCTTTCAGACAGGAAGTTACTCGGGTCCCAAAACTAGATTACACGGATCGTGTAACGTGGCTAGCAAAGTAACTTAGCGGTAAGAAGTTACACAGGTCCCCAAATGAATTTACATGGACCGTGTAATTTTACAGAAAGGGGAAATCTACAGCAGGAAGTTACACGGGCCAGACGGTCGGGACCCGTGTAGTGATACACACCCTGTGTATCATGTTGCAGACGCGATAACTGGGGTGCTAAAAACGCAAAACGAAGGGTCATAACGACGCTTTAAATTCACATAACTCCCATTAAACTCCCTCCCACTAAAAAACTCTTCCTCTCTAAGCTTCCTTCCCTTTAAAAACCCCTCAAATCTACTTTTCCCTCACAAAACCCTAGCCTTTTCCTCTCCCAAATCACCAATGGCACCTGCCAAGAGACCAGTGAGAAGAACGGGCTCCTCCTCATGGCAAGGAGCTAACTCCTCACCCTCACCTCCTCAGCCATCACCTCAACGCCCATGAACAGTAGTAGCCCCACCACAAGCCGCCCCACAACATTAACCACCACAACCCCAACAGCCGGCACAATCGGAATTCTCTATTACTCGAGGATTTCGTGATAACACCCATAGAGATCTATGTGCCCAGCTTAACAATCGAAGAATAATCTCCACAAAGTATATGTACTTCGGGCTACTGGAGCAAATAGGGCTACAAGAAGAAATCAATGGGCTCCTTGACAGCATTGGGTGGACCAGATTTGCCCAACTCCAATTCCCTGCCTACTGGGACACCACACTGGAGTTCCTTGGGAGTTTCAAGGCCACCTTATGGCCCACTGACAGGGAGGACAGGGGCAGGATTGAGTTTCAGCTCCTTGGTATCGATTGAGAAATAAGCATGGATGAGTTCAATGCCATCTTTGGATTTGACAACACCGGGCACCAGGAGATCCTGCAAAATCAGATGATCTACAAAAGTGTTGACTTCTGGCATTCCATAGCCCCGACCATGGAAGTCTACAACTCCAGCAAGTCAAAATCTATGAGTATCACCAGCCCTGCTTTGTGGTACATGCACAAGTTAGCCGCGCACACCATCATTGGCCGCGGTGATAGCTTAGGCATGGTGAATGCCAATGAGCTCTTCTTCCTTTGGTGTATGGTCACCAGGCAGCGTTGTAACATGGGATTCTTTCTATGCAACCACCTTCGCCGCCTGTCTCACCAGCTGATAGGGCATATAGTGCTTGGAGGCCTTATCACAGCCATCGTGCTCCTCTTCAGATTCATTCTAAGTCATTATAGGCTGCGCTCCATTCTGAGCACTGCCAAGATTGACCAGACCATCTGCATATCCATAGGGATATGTAAGAAGGTCAGCAACACCTGTTACCTGATTGACACTGAAGGGAATGTCATCCTAAGGAGAGACAAAGCAAAAGCAGAGCCTAATGAACCTTCACAACCACAAGAGGAAGCCCAAGAGCCACTCCATCATAAGTCTCCTGCCTGAGTGCCTCCTTACACACCACCAGCGTCGGACCCCATTCTTGCCTACCTTCAGCGAATGGAGACTACACTCAATAATAGAATGCAAGCACTTGAAGACAGTCTTTAGGAGGCTCACAACAAGCTTGACATGATTATAGAAAGACTTGATGAAGAGGACCATCATCCCCATTAGAGGCTTTTTAGAGTTAAGACTATAGGATAGTTTCCTCATGTAAATTTTTACTTATATGCCATAGTCCTACTCAATGCTCATAGCTTTTTGTCTGAACTTTCAAGTTTTTAATACATAATATGCTTTTTGATAATTTTGTGTACTATACCTTAATTTCGCATATTGTATTGCCATTGAGGACAATGTCAGATTTGAGTTTAGGGGTACAGATGCATTTCATGCATTGCATATCATCACATTTCATTACATTGCTTAATTATATCTATATCATACTTGTGTATCAAAAATCCATGAAATTTTGTAAATTTTGAACTTTTGAATTTCTTTTTTACTTAGAATTATAATCACAAATATTAATAAGCTTATAATTGGACTTCATGGGATTGAGGAATGAATGTATCTGGATAGGCAAAAAGGCTTTAATTTGTTGTCTGTGAAAAACTTAACCACTTTAGTGAAGCTAGACTAGTTAAACCCCTTCATAACTATTAATCTGTCACATTAAACTTGCAAAATCAAGAGAAAACCTTTAAAATACAAGCAAACCTAAAAATGCCTCACCAGCTCTAGAACATGTCTCTTAGACCTATCAAGGCGAAATCCTAGCAAATGCTTGATGAAGAGATGATTAAGGCATTCTTTCATTTAGCCCCATTAAGCCTTGAGCCACCCTTAGTCACTATATACCCCTTGCAGCCAACTTGAACTTATATTTTCACTGGTATAATTTTTCTTGCCTACCCACACATGTTTACCTATCCCCTAGCCTAAACACTCACCTCCACCTTTTGAGGAAGTCTAGTGTATAAAGGATAAGTATACCAAATGTAAAAGAAAACATGAGTGGAAGATGATAATACCAAGAAGAGTGCAAGTGTGCAATTAAAATCAAGGAAAAACTTGTCTTTCCAACCCAATAAAAGCAATGATTTTGGGGGAGAGGACAAAAGGGACATAAAAAAAAAGAAAAAAAAAAGAAGAGAGAAAAAGAGAGAGAGAAGAGAGTCCCAAAAATAAACATCATGACAGCATGCTTGGCACTATAAACCCTTCTTCCCCATGCAAAAATCAACAAAATAAACTTGGTATACTTAAGACCTTGTACATGAATGCTATCCTCATATTTGCATTCCCTAAAAACCTTTTATTGGCAACCAAATCATTATCCCTTTTAACCCCATTACAACCCTTCTGAAGACCTTTTGATCTTTTGAAAATTTGTGCTACATTAGTGGAGATAGGAAATTGGGATGTGCCTATGGAGTTGGAAGTAAATCATTCTCAGCAATTTTTATAATAGAGACAAAATTTGAAAGAGTAAGTATTTCTTAATTCTATCCTAATAAAACAGGTTATTTGTGACTTATTGATAGCCTTGCATAAAGGAGCAATTAGTTGAAACATCACAAAAGGGGGTGAGGTTTTAAGCAAGTAGCTATTGAAACAGTTATGCCTTAAAGGATGGGGATTGGTATGAAAGTTGAAGGAGTCCAATTATATGCATATCGAATTTATGGTTATGCTTCTGAGTTTTTCCCCTAACATGCATTTTAAAATGGAATTTCAAATTACTTGAGGATAAGCAAAAGTTTGAGTTTTGGGGTATTTGATACACTTGTATTATATAGATATTTTTAAATACATTTGTATAATATTTCATAGCATTTAGAAAAATAATCTCATACATAATCATCAATTTCACCAACTTTTGTAAATTCCATGGTCAAGCTCCGAATTTTAAGTTTTCTGTATGTTTCCAGGTGTTTTGAAGAAGTTCCATGGCATAGGAGCAAAGTAGAGAGCTTAGAAAGGCCAAAAGATTGAGAAGTGTTGTTGATACACCTTACACGGGTCATGTAAGCAAAGCCACAAAACCGTGTAACCTACTGCCAAGAGAAAGCCAAAGAACCAAGGAATAAACAAAGTACACAGGCCATGTACCATGACCCATGTAAAATATGGAGACTCGTGTAAGTCTCTGCCGAGCCAGTCTCAAAGAATTCCCCAAAGTACAAAAGTACACGGGCCATGTAATTAGGCCCGTGTAACTACCTAAGGTCCACGTAAAGTCCTGTCCCGATACAAGATACAATAATTTAAGCTCCATCAAGTTACACGGCCCTGGGCCGTGTAGTGACACACGAGCCATGTATCACCCGACAGCTAGTTTCCTGATTTGGCTCCAGCTCCAATTTTTGACAAAGAGAAGAGACTTCTAATGCTGTTAGGACTCTAAAAACCTAACCCTAGACATTGTATATAAATAGGAGCAGCAGAAAGCAGAAAAAAAAAAAAAAAAAAAAAAAAAAAAAAAAAAGAGGAAAAAGTCGGACAATATCACCTTCACTATTTTCACACAGCCATCTAGAAGAATAGTGCATCAGCATCAAGGAGGATCCCTCAACTAAAGTTCCATAAGATCAAAGCTGCAGATTCTCTTCAGTTCTTTTGTTCTATTTCTTTAAGCGAACATTTTATGTTCTTTTATTTTATTTCTATTATGTTTGTTAAACTCACCATGAGTGAGTAATTTCTTTATTCTGGAATTGGGAGAGTAACACTCGTAATTATTATTATGGATGAATACTGAGTTTTATTTATTAGATTTGAGTTTTGTTCTTTGATTCAATTTCTTGTGATCTTAATGCATGCTTTGTGTTAGTATCTACCTAGTATTGATTACAGATATTAATTGAATGACTGAAAGGTGAAGATTAATATTAAAATATCAAGATTTTAAACCTAGGAAATCTAATCTAGAGATGGGCAGATGACCTTTGTGGAGTTCCATAATTAATCAAAGATCTTAAGGGATTTTTTTTAGGACTAATCACCAACGAAAGTAGGATTTAGCTCTAATCAAAACACACTTTAGGTGCCTTGAGAGAGGACCTAGGATATCTTAGGATTAATTTCCATCAAAGTAACAATTCTTAATCCAATGAATAGACAAGATTAAAACACATAATAAGATTACAGTGTAAAATCTTAATTATGGAATTGCTTCAATAGATAGTTTTATTTAAAGTTATTTTCATTATCCAAAATAGATTTAATTCACTCTTCATACATATCCGGTAGCCTAAACAGTCAGAATTACTGTGTAGCTTGGTACTTGCTAACTAAATTCCTCGTGGGATGATACTTCACTCACTATTTTATTACTTGTTAGCGATCTGTGCACTTGCGGGATTAAAAAACCAGCAAACAGCCCTTAATGCTCATATGCCTTTCTTAATATATATATATATATATATATATATATATATATATGCTTTGCTACTATCTTGTGTTCATTGTTTTATCTTTATTTAACTTGCATAATATGTTGCCATTGAGGAAAATTCCAAATTTGAGTTTGGGGGTGCATTCATGCATTACATTTCATCTTTATCATTTTGCATTACTTTATTATACCTCTATCATACTTGTGTATCAATATCCAGAAAAATTTTTAAAAAAATTTGAAAATTTTTAAACTTTTTTAAGAATTTTTATCTTAGAACTATAACTAAAAACCTTAATAAGCTAATAATTGATCTCTCTTAGAAAGAGGAAAGAATGTAACTTGATAGGCAAAAAGACTTCAATATATTATTTGAAAAAAAATTTAATTGCCTAAGTGAAGTCAAACTAATTAAACCCCTTCATAGTTATTAGTCTGTCACATTGGACTTATAAAATTGGGAGAAATTTTCTAAAATATGAACAAACCTAAATATGCCTCACCAACCCTAGATCATGTCTCTTGGACCTATTAAGGTGAAATTCTAGCATATGCCTGATAGAGAGATGATTAAGGCATTCTTTGTTTATAAACTTATTATAGCCTTAATCAGCCAACAATAAGTTTTCACCCCTTATAGTCAATTTGAGCCTATATCTATTCCCTTGAATGATTTTTGATAACCCACAACATTACCTTAGCCCTTAGCCTAAACACTTATTCTACCCTATGAGAAAGCTAAAGTGCATAAGTGAAAGGTATGCTAGGTGTATACAAAGAGAGAAAATTGAAGGAACGGAAGCGTGAAAAACACAAGTTTATACCATTGAATTCAAAAATTTTCACCTAGGGTCACATGCATTATGCAAGATTTATTTTTATTTATTTGATTTCAATGATAAACAACATATTAAAACTCTTTTAATATGTTTTTGGATCTGTATTTTCCATTTAAGATTTTAAAATTAATCAGATTAATTTTAGAACCCTAGATTAAATCAAGAACGATTACACTAACCTCTTGATGCCTTTGAGATTCGTCTTCAGGACACCAGATGTTGTCCCTCTAGCTTGTCCACACCAAGAACACCTATGGCAGCCCTTGAACAGCTTCTAAAGCCTTTTCTATTAATTAGAAATTCAAGTTCTGCCTTTTAAAATATTAGAGATGTAAACAGGACACTAGAAACAATTTCTAGTGTTCTTAATTCAAGATATTGATGGCTAATCTCTTTGAATTGATGAGAGATGAAGAAGAATAGATGAAAAACCTCAAAGTGGCATGACAAAGGAGAGGAGTTGTTGCTGGTTATTTTTTCTTTTCATAACCACACTTAAATAGCTAGCTTAACACATTAAACCCTTGCCACTTGTCACCCTTTGATTAGCTCTAGGTTTAAGTGACCCAATCAAATTGTGCCAAGTGTCAAACCTATATTTAATCTTGACTTTAATCATCCTACATGATTAAAAAAAAAACATTTGGCAAGCTTATGTGTAATCCCATGTGTCACCATCTCATGGTGCCACGTGTCACACTGTGAAATGACCAAAATGCCCCTGTGTCTTAATTTTGAGTTCTTAACCCAAAATAATTATTTTTCTTCTTCTAATTAATTTATATCAAATATAAATTAATTAATTAATCTCTATTAATTAATTTCTCATTAATTAAATTCATATTTAAACACTTTAAATATAAATTTAATTTATACTACACATCCAATAATCTAGATTTGGTTTCAAGTCATGCTAGGGACTTTGCAATTTAATTGTAAATCAAACCTATTTAATTAATCAATTAAACTCTTTAATTAATTAATTAAATCATATTTAAATAGGTGATAACTTGTGTATATGTGTAACTTACTAGGCTCATTACTAATTGGCAATGAGACATGATATCAACTCTTAATATCATCAGAACTCTTTCTTACCATAAATGATTTCTCTAAATCATTTTATGAACCTCATAGACTATGGTTAACACCTAGCATAGCATGCCATGGCCACCCAATTAGTAATAAGGTTTACCTTAAATGAACCTATAATCATATGTTACCATGTACTAGAATCTCTCTATTATAAAATCCCAACTCAAGCTGGAGTCATGGTTTATGTCAAACTCCATTTGCTATGAATATTATGTTCTCTTTTAATTCTAGTTCTTGATTAAAAAGATTTTCTCATCAGAAACTCTTTTCTGAATAAATCTATCTGTCCTGGCCAGGAACTTGAAACATCAAGAACAATTAAATGAACATAGGATTTTATCTCTATTTACTTAGAGGAACAGATTCCATCTTGATCAACACCTACCTCCATATATAACTAGTAGGAGCCAACACATGCCCATATACCCATACATAGTATAAGTATGAAAGCAGTATCAAACTCAAACTACCTATATACAAGATAACTATGTTATCTCAGGTCTAAAGATTATATGCACTAATATGATTTATGACAAAACATTGACAAGAGTAAACTCCATGTGCTTGTCATAAGTGTCACTACTTATCATTTATAAGTGCCTATCATGTTTGTTATATGGCATGAGACTCACCATTCCATCTTATTTATATCTCATATAAATAACTTGGGAACAAACATGAATACAATCTTTCTGGATAAGTCATGTCCTTATTATGAAGTATCCTCGATTGTGAACCTATTTATGATACTTTGTGCTAGAAATATTGTCACTCATATTCTTAACAACTTAAGAATAATATTTCTAACAAAATATCAATGGACCTTTTCTATTACACATAAATATATTATGTAAACGGAAAAGTGAAAATGCCTTTTATTAATAAAATATATATAAGAT
This sequence comes from Hevea brasiliensis, assembly GCF_030052815.1. Classification (NCBI taxonomy): domain Eukaryota; kingdom Viridiplantae; phylum Streptophyta; class Magnoliopsida; order Malpighiales; family Euphorbiaceae; genus Hevea; species Hevea brasiliensis. The sequence continues at coordinate 37,296,166 of NC_079507.1, forward strand.
ACATACTAAATAATATGCTCTAGGGCATACTACTAACAAAAATATGGTAAGAGGGTGCAAAATTCAAAAAAGAAGTGCAAGTGTGTAATAAAAAGCATTTAAGAACTACCCTTCCAACCTATCAAAAACAAGGAGTTTGGGGGTAAGAAAAAAAAGGGATACAAATATCAAATTAAGAAAAACAAAAAAAGAACTAAAGTGAGCATCAAGCAAGCATACTTGGCACTAAAAACCAAATGCTCCTCCTTTCCATGCAAAAACAAAGAAAAATAAACGTAGTCTATTTAAAACCTTTGCACAATAGCAATTCTCATATTTATATTCCCTAAAACCTTTCATTGGCAGCCAAACCACTACCCTTTAGCCCCATTACAACCTTTTTAAAGACCTTTTGATCTTTTGAAAAGTGCATGCCATATTAATGGAGATAGAAAATTAAGGTATGCTTATTAAGTTGGAAATATATCACCTCACTTCATCACAATCATCCATATTAGAGGCAATCTTAGGAAAGTAAATATTTCTTAAATATATCCTAGTAAAATAGGTTATTTGTGACTTATTAATGCCTTACAAGTGGAATGATTGGTTGAAACTCCGTGAGGGGGATGAGATTCTAACAGGCAAATGTTGATGTCTCTATGCCTTGAGAGGTAGGGAAAATTGGTACGAAAGCTATAAAGAGTTTAATTATATGCAAGTTAAGTTTTTTGTTGTGTTTCTAAGAAAAAATCAAGTACCCTAATAAGTTTTCAAAGATTTTTTTTAGCTTGAGGACAAGCAAAAGTTCTAGTTTGAGGGTATTTGATACACTTGTATCATATAGGTATTTCAAGGCACTATTGTATTGCATTTCATCTCATTTAGGTAGTCAATTGCATGCATATTACTTAGTTTCATTAGTTTTAGTTAATTTTGTTAATCTCTGCTTAATTTCATATTTTCTACATCTTTTTAAGTGTTTTAAAGGAGATCTATGACATAAAAGTCAATTGGACAAGTTTGGGAAACAAAAAAAGCAAGAAGGGTTGCTGCATAACTGTAACACCCTCACTGTAGCAATTCCGTACATTCTACTGTTCCGATGAACAGTGTTGGTCTGAATAGCAAGAACGTCTGAAAAAATATTTAGACGAGAGTGAGGAATCATAAATAACTCAAATAATAATAAGAAAATTTTAGGAAAAATTTTAGAAATAAAATACAACCAAGTTAAATGAGTCGATGCCCTAGTGATGGGTAACCCAGTGGGAAGTTGCGGTCTTCACAGCTAGAAGCCCTAAACCCGGGGAAAAATTTATGAAATAATTTTTGAGACTCCAGAGAAGAGTCATTGAGGTTTCGATGGTATTATAATGCCAAGAAAATGCTTAGAAAAATTTTTAGATCGGTACAGATGATTTTGGCTCGATAAGCCAAACGGAGGGCATTTTGATCATTTCTTCTTCAGAGATAATTTTTGACTGACTTTTCCAGTTAAGTAAATAATTATTATGACATAAAATGTGAATAAATATTGCTAAAAATTTGATTAAAAATGAGTAGAAAAGAAAAGAAAAGAAAATGAAATAAAAGTCATATTTATGACATAAGCATGATGCAATTAAAGTATTTTCACCCAACCAAATTTTGACACATCATTATATACTACTTAAACATGAATAAAAGAAGATAAAAATTGAAAAAAAAAAAAAACAGCCACCTTCAACCTTGGGCAGCCGAATTTAGACAGAGAGAGAGAAGAGAAACCACCATTAAAGCACCCTTTCAAGCTTTGGTTAACCCACCAAATCACCTCAAAACCGTAGTTTGCCTTCACTAAAGTTAGTCCCTATACTAAGAGGAAGCTTTTGATTGTTACAAAGTGAAGAAATTCCAAGGTTTACATAAGTCAAGAATTGAATTACAAGAAGTTAGTGCCTAATATCATTATCTCTTTTGTTTAAAGTTTGATTTAGACTTAAGAAGAGTTGAAATTACTTGAAATAAAAAGACAATGATAAATTTGTGTAGAATTAAATTTTCAGTAGCTATGAGAATTGATAGGATTTTGATGACATGAAGGTTATACTTGTGGTTATAAGTGTTGATTAATAAGTAAATGTGATTAACATGTTGATTTACATGTGGTGTGCATAAATTGAGACTTTGATTAATTAGGGTTTGTGATGAATTGAGGGTTATGGTATTTTAATGTTAAGTGGAGTTTTAATGGTCAATTAGTGACCATTTGGCTGAGAATAATGAGGAATTGAAGTGAATTGTAGCTTGGGATTTGAGGTTGAGTGTGCTGCCATGAGTGACCTACAGGGCTGGGTGTGAGTCCACTAAGGTTGGACAGCTTTAACTTGAGTTGTGTAGGTTCAATTGGTGCAAGGCCAATTGAACAAGAAATTAGACACATAATGGCACAACTTTGATGAAAGAAACCAGTCTAGAAAACAAACTTAGGATGCCCTAAAAATTGACCAAATCCGGGTAGCACCAATCTGCCTGTGCAAAATGACCAAATAAACAGTGTTCATTTATTTGGCCATAACTCACTGTAGAAATGTCCAATTAACCTAAAATTTATATCAATAGAAAGATTAGACAATTTAGGACAACTTTTATGAGGGACATAACTTCAAATTTTAACCAAAACTTAATGAAATTGCCCACCAAACTCAGGACACCAAAATTGTCAGAATAGATTCTGCCCAGAAATTCTGGGTACTACCCTATCCAGCTAATTATGGTATTTAGGCCATAATTTGAGCTACAAAACTCCAAAAGGAGTGATTCAAAAAGGGAATTAAATATGACACATAAAGTAACAACTTTCATGAAGAGAATTTTGTCAAATTCCTACTGTACAAATGACCAATGGAGCAGTAACCTTAGTGCTTGAAATCTGAAAATTGTAAATAATCAACACTAAGCTTTGAAATGGTATTGGAAATCAATGCCAACAAAAATAAAATGCAAAATGTGGTATCTTGGTGAACTTAGACTTAACAAATCTATTATGAATTAAAAAGTCAACCTTTGAAGAGAAATGGTCAAGTGAATAGTAACCTCAATAATATTAATGCAAGGGACCAAAACTTAAATTGCAAATGATAAGTTATATAAATAGTGTAATGAATAAATGGATCATGTTAATGTATGAATGAGACATTAGTTCTCATTATTGTATAAAGGAAAAGTACTTTAAGTACAATGGTAAAGAAAGATAATTCATGTGAATTGCGATCATATGAATGATCAAATGAATGTATAAATTATAATTGGAATTTGTCATGAAATAATGAAGTCATAAAACACAATATGTTAACATTTATTGGTACTATGTGCCCATGTATTACCTAGACACGCATGTCAGATTAGATAGATTGGCATGCCAATAGGGTATTATTTTAGCAGTACTGCAAAAGGCTTTATGCCTGTATTCATGGCTTTATGCCTATATTCATAGCTTTATGCCTGTATTCATGGCTTTATGCCTGCACTCATGGCTTTTATGCCTAATTATGTGTTATCATGGCTTTTTAGCCATTTTGATTGCATACGTGGTTGATGTTCCGCGTCTCATGGTATGACGACCCGAGGCACTACGGTGTCCAGTACCAATGACCCGTTAAAGTTTAGTCAGCCTGTCATAGGTTACTTGGACAATGAAATTTGTTAAGAATAATGTAAATTAAATGAATGAATAAAAAAGAAACTAGAATTAGTTTTAAAATTTTATTTACTATGAAATGATCCAAACACCTAGGAAATGTTGAGTGAAAGGATAAAAAGATTAGCAAAATAGATATCGTTTAAATAAATAATTATAACTGCATCTTCTGAAATAACATGAATAGAAATGTAATATACTAATATATTTCGTATTTTGTATATGACTACAGTAAATTTAGGAAACAAGCAATTCCAAAGAACAATATAATATGACAAAAGATAATTAATATTAGGAATTCCATATGAAATGAAAATAATTCTTGATTATGCAAATTAGGTTTTATTTCCATCTGTATTTTGTATATATTATTTTCATGTTATATTATTACACCACTAAGTAGAAATGCTTAGGGCGATGGATTTTTTTCTCACACAGGTACTGAACGTAAAGCCCAACGAATATTAAACAAAGATTTTGGAGTTATGATCTGCAGAAGTGTCTGAAGTATTCAAGGTTGTCACCTCCTCAGCCATGCATGTAGATAGGGCCCATATAGGTCATAAGCTGTATGTTGTATAAAATGCTTAGTTATAGTATTGTAATGTAAATTATGAAAATGTAATTAATAGGTATGCGATGTAAATTAATAAATCAGTTAGTTCATATGTGATTAAATTGTATATCATGTAAATTAATGAAGATTAAAAATTTTTCATACATGAGTTGAGCATGAATGGGAATGTATGGAAATGGATATAAATGAAATTGTATGGACTGAATACGATATTGAAATATATAGATGATGCATGAAATTATGAGATTTTTATTTTAAAATATTATTGAACATTTCAAACAGGTGAATAGTGAAACACGTCAAACGATAATAAAATAAGAGAAAATTCGTTGGTTTCTCCATCGAAAAATAATTGATATTAAAATATAATGAGAATAAATTATTAAAGGAATAAAGTAAGATAAGATAGGGTGCTCCGGCACCGAGTGTGACATGCCTTGCTCGGCTACATTGTAGACGGGTGAGGAGTGTTACAATAATATTACACGAGTCATGTAAGCATGGAGCTCGACCCATGTAACTAACTAATCAAGAGAAATTAAAGAATGCATGGAGAAGCTATAGTGCATAGATCGTGTAATAGACCCCATGTAAATCACCAGGCCTCGTGTAACCTTTTGGAAGTCAAGAGTTGAAGAACTGTGGAGAGATGATAGTACACGGGCCATGTTAATAGCCCCATGCAAACTTCCTACCCTCGTGTAACTTCCTGTCTCCCTCATGAACGAAGCCCGAATTAGTCCAGAGACTTACACGGTCCTAGTCTGTGTACTTTGCAGTAGATAGACTTCTATTTCAATTCCAATCCTTCCACTTGTTTTGAAAAGACTTCTTAGGCTCTTGGAACTGTGAAACATGACTCTAAGGCACATGATATATATACTAGAAGACCAAAACCTGTAAGAGAGCTTTTAGTTCAAGTTAGAGTCAGTTTTAGTTTACTTCAAACCCTAGTTTTCAAAGCAACTTTGAGAGAATCTGCATCAGCATCAAGGAGAAGGACTCTCAGCTGAAGTTCCAAAAGTTCAAGGCTGCAGATCTTTGTTCTGGGTTCTTTTGTTATATTTCTTCAAATTGTCTTATGTTGTTTTACTTTAATTTTAGTATATTTGTCAAACTCACCATGAGTGAGTAGTTTATTTAATTTTAAGATTAGGAGAGTAGCACTTTTAATTTTTGTTATGGATATATATTGAGGTTATTTATTATTATTAAATTTTATTCTTTGATTCGATAATCTATGTTTTTAATGCATGCTATGTGTTGGTACACACTTAGTGATGATATAAAATACTAATTGAAGAACTGAAAGGTGAAGATTCATATTGGAAATCAAAATTTTTAACCTAGAAAATCTGACCTAGTAGAATCCATAATTAATTAAAGAGCTTAAAGGATTTTAGTTAAGATTGATTGCCATAAAAGTAGGGTTCAGGTTAATTAAAATATACCTTAGCTACCTTGAGAGAGGACTTAAGATATCTTAGGATTAATTTTCATCAAAATAATAATTCTCAGTATATTAAACAGGTGAAGTTAAGTCCATAATAAGGTTGATGTGTGAAATCTTAATTATGGAGTTGTCGTAGTTAATTGATATCTAAATTTAAGTTTATAACTTTTTTTCTTCTAATTCTTAACATCTGTAGTAATCTAGAATTAATCTCTCAAAACATTCGATAGTTTAAAACAGTTAAAATTGTTGTCTGCTTGGTACTTATGCCTATAAATTCCTCGTAGAAACGATACTCTACTCACTATTTTATTACTTGTTTGCGATCCATACACTTGCAGGGTTGTAAACTAGCAAACATGGCTATGTGGATTTAGATTTTGCAAGGGATTTGAACAAGAGAAAATCTTTGACAGGTTATTTATTTACTCTCTTTGGAAGTGCTATCAATTAGAAGGCAAAATTGCAAGCTACAGTTGTTTTGTCTACCTCAGAGACTGAATATATGGCTTTAGCAGAGGCAATAAAAAAAACTTTATGATTACAGGTTTAGTGAGTGGTCTTAGGTTGATACAAAACAAACCAATAGTGCTTTGTGAAAGCCAATGTAATATATCTCATAAAGAATCAAATGTACCATGAGCAAACTATACACATTGATGTCATTTATCACTTCATTTTGGACATTATAACTCAGGGATTATAGTTTGTAAAAAATCTTTACACATGATAATCCAACAGATATAATGACCAAGTGAGTCCCAGTCAGCAAGTTTAGGCATTGCCTAGACTTGATTAGTGTTTGTAGTGCTCAGTAGTGCCTTTGTGAGGGCATATGGCAAGACAAAGTGTTTGAGGTAAATTTTTGTTAATGATGAAGGGAATTCAAGCCAAAGGGAAGAATTGTTATTTTTATGTGGCTTGAATTTTGAATATTTTTTCATGGACCTGAATTATGACCTGACCCAAAAGTTTCACGCACAACCCAATCGGAATAAAAAAGTGAGGTCTGTGGGAGTAGTGTGGACTAGTATAAATATTATATTTTTTCTCCTTTATGGTAGATTTGTGAGATATTAGGAAAACACACTGGGGTTAAGATTTAAGAGTTCTAAGTGATTGTATCTTGCTCCTTTTCATCATAATGGATCTTTTTCTCTCATCTTGTCCGTGGACGTAGACCTTACAATCGAACCATGTAAATTTTATGTTATTCTTCTTTTTTTTTTCTATATTGTGTGATTGTGCAAATATATTTGTGCTTTAAATTTGCATGTCTACTATAACACAATCAAATAAATTTTAATCAAAAAAGGGGAATGAAGAAAAATAGTTTAGTTCTTTATAACTCACACAAATTGTAAAAGTTATCGATTTATATTCCTTCCGTGTTATACCACTTTATTTATTTTCCCTGCTCTGAATGATCTTCTCATTTTCCTTCTAATAAGATTCATATGTACCCGTGGTCATGGACATTTAAGCTTACTAACGAAATAAAATTGAAAAAGATATTTGATATTCGTTAATGGCTGAAGTTCTTCACTGAAAAGGCCAAGGGTATTTTTGGTTAGCTTATGATGTAATTTCTAGCGTCATACAATGTTTTAGGATATTTGTGTTATTAATTTATTCATAGAAAAAACAATGAATAAAGTTTTGTTTATTTTTGAATAAACAATGACTACCTTCCATACAATGTTCTAGCGCCAATTTTTTGTTATTTTTGAATTTTTAACTTTCTCATATATATATATATATATATATATATATATGATAAAGTTTTCGTTAATTATAATTTTATTTTTTTATGATAATAATTAAATAAGTTGATTAATATATTATTTTTTAAATTAACTGACATATAATAATAAGATAATAAACAAAGTTGTATATATAACGATTTTTAAAATATCATTATTAAAATTTTTATACATAAATGTTTTTAAATATAAATTTTTAAATTTTATAAATAATTTTTTATTAAATAATTATTTAAATAATATATATTAATATAATTTTTATTGAATAATATATTATTTTTTTAATCTAATTGAAAAATTAATTAAAAATTATTAAATAAAATAATTATTATTTTTTATATGAAATAAAATTTTAATAGTTAAAATTTAGAAATATTTAAATAAAAGTTAATATTTAATATAATTGACTAATCTTTATATAAAAAATATAATAATAAATAAAAAAAGAGATATGCACATGTCAATTTCACATTTTTTTTTAATTGTAAAAAAGAATGATAGCCATAACCCCTTAGGCTTGAAGTCTATGGTCACTCATTGACTCCTCGATTTAATCCAATCTCATAAGAATAAATTTATCGCTGAATTCGAGATGACACCCCTTTAGATGAACTATTGGATAATTTGTCGTTGCCTCCCATTACACTCTTAAATAGAAATAATATTTAGTTATCATGTTGATACAGAGAGTAAAACTGGAGTAGGATAAAACTGTCTCACCAAATTAACTATCAAGCTACCACACGTTACAATAAGTGGTTCTCTATTTTAAGTTAGGTGCTTTCATATATATATATATATATATATATATATATATATATATGTGTGTGTTTCATATATTTTTTGTTTTAATTAATAAAAAATTTTTCTCTCGATTTTTAAAAAATCAAATATATTTAAACACATTTTTATCTATGTAAATTGAATAGAGCTTTCGTTTCCTTAGGATTCCTTTTGCCCCCACCTGTCACACCTCTTATCTTTGTTCCAAGGTACACCTTGGGCTGAACCCTAAAAGCTAAGCTCTTTTTTATTCTTTGAGAGAAAAAAACAAGAAATGTGCTGGAAATATAATCATACCAAACAATCTGTGAGTTGTGACCACTAGTTCTATTCATACTTATAAGTAACTCAATCAAAATAAAAATTAGATCTTTTTTTCTTAGCATTTTTTTAAAAATATAATTTCAATTAAAATTTAAATGTTATAAATTTAAACGTTTTAATCCTATCACTAGCCAGCCTTTAAATGTAAAGAAAACTCAAAATAATTTAATTAAGAAAGCTTAGCCAAAGCATATTCAGAAATATATTAATTTTGGAGACTTATAAATAGATATATTTTTATTTAGGCTAAGATAGACATATCATTTCAATATGCATGCTTAATCAAATTTTATTTATTTTTCTAATTTTATTTTATTTGTAACAATAATAATAATAATAATAATTATAATAATAATTTTAATCCTAATATCATAAATTTTCATGTGTCTAAATTAGTTTAAAGAACAAAATTATAATGAAATTTATTTGTATATATAAAATATTATTTATTATGCAAGATATAAAAAAGAAACTCAGACAATTTAATATCAAAAGGTCAAATGTTTGGAATAGTTTGCAATTATAGCTAAATGTTTCAATTTGGATCACAAATTGCAACCTTTAAGATTGGTTAATAAAAAATTGATTTAAAAAAATTTTAATTATATCCACTAAATTTATAATTGTGGTAGTCAAATACGGTAAACTTATAATAATAGTAACCATACACTTTAAATAGATTTTGTAATTCAATAATTAAACTAACTAATTATTTTAAAAATTATGACCACATCAATTAAAGAATAAAAAATCAATTCATTCAAAATATATATAATAAATTGAAAATTTTAAATATTTAGTTGTCATAATTATAAATTTAATGGGTAAAATTTAAAATTTTTAAATTAATTTTAATAATTACACCAAATATTAAAGATTAAAATTTATTATTAAAAATTAGAACATTTATCATAATTATAAATTATTGTAAATGTTTGGCCTGGAAAAAAATTTATTATGATGTTATTTATTATTTTAGTTATAATTTTGATAGAAAAACAAAGTTGCTGTCAAATCAATTTTTTTGAATAATTAATTTTATTGTAATTATGCTTATAAATAAATTGCAAACATAGTATATAAATAATTTTCATATACTATTATAAATATATTGTGATAAAAGATTATGATCTTATTACGATAATAAGGGCGAGTTTGGAAAAATTAGAATGTGATAATTATAGAATAGATTAAAAGGTCTTTTTTTTTTCTTTACACGTGTAAGATAGGCTCATCGCTTATGCCTTGCTTGATGTGATTATATAAGTACATATTGGTCTGTGTGTGATCTCTGCACAAGAGAGCTTTGCCTTTCTTTGAAGAAGCAAGTTAAAGTATAGATGTTTTCATTAACCATGTGTTTGAAGTCTCTTTTAAGTTCATCTTTGCATCGCTTCATCCATGAAGATTTCCATAGCGTCGTTGCTTCCATGAGTATCATCGACACTTTTCTTTTCCTCGTAAAATCCCACACTCCCTTCATTATTTTTTATAATTATAAGCTCTACATGATAGTAAATGCATAGCACTAATTAATCTGTACTTTTTTTTTTTTTCAGATTATGCACACCATTGATAAGCTCGGCATATGGCCTAAGTTACCAGTACTTTTAGGTTTGGTTTATCTGGTTATCCGGCGGCACCTTCACCAGAAGTACAACTTAATCAATGTCGGAGTAACTCCGGTTGGTGTTCGATTTAACCCTGCAGATTATCCTTACAGAACTGAGGATGGAAAGTATAATGATCCCTTCAATGAGAATGCAGGCAGCCAAGGAACCTTTTTCGGCAGAAACATTCTCCCTGTTCACCAGAAACATAAGGTATAATGACGAATTTAATCTCAGCGCTAATCCTTAGTAGACCTGTTGCTACTGACTTGTAACAAATTGGTCCCTAATCTGTCACAAAATATTTTATAAATAATTTAAACTATTAATGAGGGATTTAAATCATTCTTTATTTTCATTACTAAAAGTTATTTTTTTTTAGTGTTAGTAATTAAAATTTTAGAAAGTATTTCAAAATTTTTTATTTTGAATATATTATATGTCGATATATAAAATGTGCTTTTAAAATCGTTTAGAGAAAAAATTTAATTCAATACATAAAAATTGGCTAAAAATACTCTTAAATAAATATATAAAAAGACATTAATACCTATTATAGTATTAATTTTTTAGAGTAATTAGTAAATATATAATATTTAAGAAGAGGAAAGAAAAGATAAAATGTTCAATTTCACCCATTTACTTATTAGGAAATTCAATTTAATTTAATTTTAATTTTTATTTAAATTAGTCTAAAAATTTTAATTTAAGCTTAATTTAATCTAAAAATTAAAATATATGATCTAAAATTCTTGATTTGTTGATTTAAATTAAAAATTAAGAAGTTTAATTTCTTATTTTTAGACTAAATTTTTTGATTTCTTGATTTAAATTTAAAAATTAAAAAAAATATTTTTTTATTTTATTGATTTTTAGACTATATTGAGTTTATATTAAAAATTTTAAATTAATTTAAGTAAAAAATTAAAAAATAAGTTAAATTAAATTTCTCTGATAAATATGGAGATGAAACTGCACTTTAAACCGAAACAGAATAGCAATGTCTGACGTTCCCAAACATTTGTTTGCCATCTCAGGTAATAAAAACATTCCCTACAGTATGACATATCTAGCGGTTTATATGGTGTTTAATTAATTTCATATCATAAAGTACAGATTTATTTATTTTTGTGCGGTAAATCACCTATTGATTTCTTGAAACATGCTTGCGTATTATTTGCATTATTTATTTTCTTGATAAAAGAGGAAAAAAAATATATAAACATATATAATTATAAACAAGTAGAGTACGAAGTACGATCGAACCCTTCAATCTTCTGTGATGTAGTGTTAATTTGATAATTTATGCAGCTTCTGAAACCTGATCCAGCTATGGTTGTCACAAAACTTCTGGCAAGGAGAAAGTTAATAGACACAGGAAAACAATTCAATATGATAGCAGCTTCTTGGGCTCAGTTTATGATCCATGATTGGGTTGATCACTTGGAGGATACCAAACAGGTCTATCTCTCTTAATTTCCATTTTATACCAAATTTTTATATCCATAACCATTTCATTATTAATTTGCCTATTATTATTATTATTATTATTTGATTTTTGCTTTGCTAAACACCTCTCTTTTTTTAATCCTAATTAAAGAGATGTTTATTACAGGAAATGACGGGGTGCATTTGAATTGCATGTTGAATTTTAAAAGAAGAAAAAAATTATTATTTAATTTTTATATTTTAATAAAATTAATTATTAGTTTTTTGGTCAAATTTTTTAGTTGTTGATAATTGTTAAATTGTTATTTTATTTTATTGAAATTAATTAATTACTCATTATAATTGAAAAAAATATTATTATTTAGTCATTTTATTTTAATATAATTAATTAATTAATTTTTATATTTTAAAATTATAATATTTTAAAAAATATATTCTTAGATAAAAATAAAAATTTTATTATATGGAGATTAAATCTAAATTTATATTTGTTTAAATTATTCAAGTAATTTTATTCAACTCATTGAACATATTTTTATGTGTTTATCTATTAAAAAATAATTTTTTCAAATTATTACTTTAATTACTTAAAAATTTAAAAAAATTAATTAATTTTTTTATACATATAATTTATATTAATTTTTAATAAAAAATAAAAATAAAAAAATAAAAAAAAGAAATATATGGGTAAAAAGATAAAAAATTAAAGAGGAAAGAAAAAAAAAAAGAGAAAAAGATTATCAAAGTAATTTGAATAAATTTAAATAAAAGAGGCTAAAGAATTGGCATGACTAATTAATATATTTTTTAAAATATATAAATTAATTAATTAATTTTAAAAAATTAAATAATAATTTAATTTGATATTAAAAAACTTAATAAAAAATTAAATAAATAAAATAAATGACTTAAATAATATATTTTTAAAATATAAAAAATAAATAATTAATTTTATTCAAAATGCAGAGAGTATATGATTATTTTCCTTGAAAGATTCTTTTGTATTTGTAGGAGACTAGTAGGGACATGCAGTCCTCCTCTGGACGCTCCACTGCAAAAATGCCTGTCAATCCCATCAATCTCAGTCCTTCTGTCTAAACCACAATTTTTTCTTCCAAATAAAGATTGAGCTGAAAAGAAAAAAAGTACATTTTTTTTAGGAAAAATAATTATAAGTGTTTTTGAAAAAAAAATTATTTTATTATTTTATAATTAAATGTGTTAAAATTAATTACAAATTAATTTTAATAATTTTTAATTAATATATTTAAAAAAATATTTTTTAGTAACGATTTTAATGATAATATTAAACACACCTTGAAACTCAACTAATGCACGATTATATATATATATATATATATATATATATATATATATATATATATATATATATATGTTGAAATTTTAAAATTCATTTCCGATAAAAGCAATTAAAATTATTTAAAAAAATACCATGTGTTACAATCTCTTCATTTTTTTTATTTTTATATTTTTTAAAATAACTTATTATATTAAACATTAAATTTTTAAATAATTTCAAATTTCAACTATCAAAATTTTATTTTATTCAAAAAATTATCAAATTTTTTTATAATATATATTTTTAAAATTTTAAAATTTATAATTTTAAATATTAAAAAATTTATTATCACCTAAAATAAAATTATAATTAATTAAAAAATTTATTATTAACATAAATTTATAATATAATTATAAAAATATAAAATATATATTAATTAACATTATTAAAATAAAATAATAAATAATTCTCATAATACCGACTAATTAAAGTTTAAATTTAAGTTCGTAGGTGGTACGTTCAAATGTTGTATTCAATGCAACTTTAGAAACTTTCGTCGGATTTCATTTGAACTTTGTGATTGCCTACAAAGTTGATCGAGATATACCTATATGTTAATCTCAAAGAATAATAATGTATAGATACATTCTATGTGTAAGAGATCTACTGGATAAAGAAGAAACTTAGGAATAAAATTAAGTGATTTGATTAATTAAATCAATGAACTATAAGACTCAATAATTCTTTAAATGTCCTCATTTAAATTAAAAATAAAAAATAAAAAATAAAAATTCATATTAAGTAAATCATGTTATTTAGTTTTATAGCGTAAGAAGGAATCGAGTCCACCCATAATAAGTCCATCTGATTTGGGTCCATATCAGTGAATATGAACCTACAACACAGTAGCTGAAGGACTCTAAAGAAAAAGGTGAACTAATTAATAAATTAAATGTTCCATTAGAATAGGAAAAGGTGAATTATTTTAAAATGTAGATTTTACCATTATTTATAATAAATTTAATTATATATATATTTAAAAAAATTATATTAACATATATACATATATTTAAATAATTATTTATTAAAAAATTATTTGCAAAATTTAAACATTTATTATTAAAAATATTTCTTATATTTAAAATTAAATAATTTTAATAATGATGTTTAAAAATTGCCATATAGTATATATGTCTTTTCTACTTTATTTATCTATTATATTGACATATATAAACTAATTTAAAAAAATAAAAAAAATCTATTAATCAATTTATTTTAAAATTTAAAATTAAATAATATATAATTTTATATATTTTATTAAATATAAAGTTATACCAATTACTATTAAAAAATTTATTTATTAATACTTAAAATAAAATTAGAATTAATTAAAATTTTATCATTAATAAAATTTTATTATATGATTTTAAAAATATAAAATAAAAAATAAATATTATATTATATTAAAGCAGAATAATGAATATTAACTCGCGATAAAACAACTGGTTATTAGGTGGTTTCTAATAACTTGTTGTAAAAAAGCTGATTTAAAAAAAAAAATAGTAAGGATATGTTTCAAAATTTAAATATAATTTTATGGCAATTTTATAATTTTATACACTTACATAATTTGTATGATAAATGCACAATTTGGTTTGTAAACATTTTCAAGGGTCGAGATTTATCTCATAGGGACAAGAATCATTTTTCTTCTTGTTATCTTTATCTTTTAATAAGTCAAAGAGATTCAAAATCTATCCATCAAAATTGAAAATCTTCGTTGTTCTTGCCTTTCACCTGCATTTCATTCAGCTACATTCCTGGCAGTGGGCAGAAACTTGTAACATCTTTAGAAGTTCTCTTTTTCTCTAGCTATCTTCATCTTTTAATAAATAAAATACTCTTTTTTAATTGAAAAAATAAAAATAGAAAATCTTGATAATCCTTTCTTTTTAAAAAAAAATTAATGAAAAATACAAACCAGAGAATACTAAAATTTTGCATGTTTAATATTGTGTGTTTTTATTATATATATATAGATTGAGCTGATTGCACCTAAACAAGTTGCAAGTCAATGTCCTCTTCATTCTTTCAAGTTCTTCAAGACAAAGGAAGCTCACACTGGCTTCTATGATATCAAGACTGGCACATTGAATATTCGTACGTCTTGGTGGTAAGAACAGTACACTCTAATAATGAATAAATTAGACACCAATTTTAAAAACCATCATTATTAATGAATATCTTTAATTTCAGGAGGTGGGTTCTTAAATTTTCATTAAATTCTAATAATCAATATAACCTTTTTTTTTCTTGGTGCCTTTAAATAAAAGGGATGGAAGTGTTATATATGGGAACAATGCAGAAAGATTGCAGCAAGTGAGAACATTCATAGATGGGAAGCTCAAAATATCAGAAGAAGGTCTTCTTATACATGACTGTAATGGGATTGCTGTGTCTGGAGATGTTCGCAATAGTTGGATAGGCGTCTCCACATTGCAAGCCCTTTTTATCAAGGAGCATAATGCAGTCTGTGATGCTCTCATGGTAGCCCAATCACTTCAATTCTCCTGTCTAATGTTTCAGAAGGATTATCAAGATATATAATCAATTATTTCTATCCTATTGTGATGTTTCAGAAGGAAAATCCACATTTGAGAGACGAGGAATTATACAGGTATGCAAGATTGGTGACCTCTGCTGTGATTGCAAAGATTCATACCATTGATTGGTCGGTAAAGCTTTTGAAAACTGATACATTGTTGGCTGCAATGCGTGCAAACTGGTAATTTGACTACTCTAAGCAGGGAAAAACTTACTTAAACCTAATCCATCATGGATTTAGAGCACATAATGTGTCTTGGATCCATGATACGCAAGGTTTAGGTAAGAAATTGTTGAAAGCGAAAGCTTCTTTTATTAAATTTCCTTTCGGTTTAAAAATCTACTTAGGTACGGATTGTTGGGAAAGAAATTCAAGGACAGATTTGGGCACGTTGGAGGAGCCATATTGGGAGGTCTTGTGGGTCTTAAGAAACCTGAAAATTATGGTGTCCCTTATTCTTTGACTGAGGAATTTGTTGGCGTTTACAGAATGCATTCACTCCTACCTGATCATCTTGCTATTAGGGACACTACTTCTGAACCTGGACCAAACAAATCTCCACCGTTGATCCAAGAGTATAACACTACTATCAAATCTTCCTCTCTCTTTAATGTAGTAATCGATTCAATTAGATGTTATTTCCTCTTACTTTTATTTTATATGGACGCACAGGATTCCTATGGAGAACCTGATAGGCCTAAAAGGAGAAACGGTTCTACCAGAGATTGGATTCACTAGGCAATTGGTCTCAATGGGTCACCAAGCCTGTGGAGCCCTAAAGCTCTGGAATTATCCTACATGGCTCAGGGACCTTGTAGTGCATGATGTAGATGGCCATGAGAGGCTTCATCACGTAGACCTACCAGTTCTTGAAGGTACAGAAATATAGCAAACATGACCACGATTATTTGCTTCAGGTGAATGATATTCATGGAGTTAATCTGTTGGTGATTGATGCAGTTTACAGGGACAGAGAGAGGAACGTTGCAAGGTATAATCAGTTTCGTAGAGGTCTAATGATGATACCCATATCGAAATGGGAAGATCTGACGGATGATAAAGAAGCTATTCAGGTACTAAATGAGGTGTATGGTGATGATGTAGAAGAACTTGATCTTCTAGTGGGTCTCATGGCAGAGAAAAAGATCAAAGGATTTGCAATTAGTGAGACTGCATTTTTCACATTCATTCTCATGGCATCAAGGTAATTAACATTTGATTATATTAGACAATTTCAATGACGTTGAGGTTTCTGTTAATATAATTTGTGGGGGCAGGAGGCTGGAGGCTGACAGGTTCTTCACAAGCAATTTCAACAAGGAAACATACACAGTGAAGGGACTTGAATGGGTGAATACTACAGAAAGTCTAAAGGATGTGATAGATCGTCATTACCCAGAAATAACAAAGAAATGGATGAACTCTACAAGTGCATTCTCTGTGTGGGACTCTCCTCCTGAATCTCAGAATCCCATTCCTCTTTATCTTCGTGTTCCGCAGTGATCTTAAAAGTTCATGTGAGAAGAAATGCAAATGGATTCGCTCAGTAATAAATAAAAGCCTTTAAATTTCCTCAGCTGTAGTGCCTTTGTTTGCCAAATATATACTTTTTTTGTGAAAATTGGAATAGCTCTTCCGATAAATAAAGCTATGTTGCCTTTCCTATTTTTCGTGCAAATAAATTCCTTATTCTTCCTTTATCTTCATGTTGCTTGAAGATTGACGCTCAAGGCATCTTCAAATTTATGGGTAGTACTAACTAATTAAGATTCTTTATATACATAACTTTCAGATGATTTAAAATCAATTGATGATCATTTGCTTTGTAGATCTGGCTAGTAGCCAGTTAGGGAATCCTTATATGGATAATAATTTTTTAAAAATTATTAATTATGGTGGATTCATATAAATCCTATTATAATTAATAGTAAAAATATATCCTTGTAAATACAAGGATTGCATTAAATAATTCTCGAAGTCAACGATTCCTAGACTCATATTAATCCTAAATGATCCCACTGGAGAGTTTTGATCCCTCCAGCAAAATCTTAGCTGATTCTAATATATATATATATATATGAAGATATTCTCAAAGGTTGACATGTGAAATTGTCTTTCATAGTATTGTCATATAGTATTTTATATAGTATTATCACATAGATTTTTTATTTGTTTATCTTTTCTTTTTCTTTCAGATCTTGTTTAGCTCAATTTTATAATGAAATTTATTTTAATTATAAATAAATTTTATGATAAAATTCATTATTTAGTATATTTTATATTAAATATGAAATTCATTTCAAATGAAATGAATTTTATGTTTGAAATAAATAAAATAAAATATAATGAATGGATAATTTTATCACTTGAAATATATGATTTTAAGTTTAGAATTCATTTGTAAATTTTATCAATTTTAATGAAATTTGGTTTAGTAATAATAAATTTTATATTTACAAAATGAATTTTATAAAATTTTATGAAATTCATCTATATCAAATACTACCTTAAATATATTATTATTATTACAAAATTTTTATGATGTAAATGGTTTTTGTGACTTAAATTTATTATTTACAATATTATATTACTTTTTAATAAAAAATAAAATCGATATATATATATATATATATATATATATATAAATACTACCTTAAATATATTATTATTATTACAAAATTTTTATGATGTAAATGGTTTTTGTGACTTAAATTTATTATTTACAATATTATATTACTTTTTAATAAAAAATAAAATCGATATATATATATATATATATATATAAAGGAGGAAGGTATCCTCTAAAGGCTGACATGTGGTATTGTCCTACATGGTATTGCTATATGACATTTTCTATAGTATTGCCACATATATTATCCATTTAATTCTCTTTTTTCCTTTTTTTAAATATATTATTATTATTATCATTACATATATATATATATATATATATATATATATATATATAATTTTATTAAATTTTCTTTATTTTTTTATTAATTAATTATTTTAAATTATAATTAAGTTATTAATTTTCTAAATATATATATATGTACATTACAAATTATTTAATAATTATTTTTTTAATATTATAATAAATAGTCATTATTATAAGATCAGTTATAATATATTAATATATATTTATTATATATGCTTGTAATTTTATTATATATGCTTGTAATTTTATATAATATATATATTTTTTTCACTTTATTTATGTTTTTTCATATTATTAATATTACTTTTAAGAATAATATTAAAATTAGGAAATAAAGATAATATTTGAATATATTATATTTCTTTATTATATTAAGAGGATATAATAAAATTTTGATTTTAAAATGATAGAAATAAATATATGATTGAACTAATTTCAAATGATTCTATACTTTTAATTAATATTTTTATTATATTACTATATTTTTATTACGAAATCTTGATTATAAAGATTGAAAAATAAAAATTTAATAAAAAATATGAAATAATATTTAATTAATGAAAAATAAAAAATAAAATAATTAATAAAAAAATTTAAGACATTATTTAATTTTTGTAAATATTAAAATTTAAAAAATATATATATATATATATATATATAAAGTTATTATTAACCACGCACATTATCACGCCAATTCCCTTGTTTAACTTATAATTTTTTTAAAAAATTTTCCCACATAAACATGTAGGAAGATGCCACATGGCTCAACCTATGCATGCCACCTGATGCTCATCCTCCACTTAGCAGCGCCATCCCTTAAAATTCCGCTTTCCTACTCTCATGCGGCCATTGGGGGTTAGACGTTGCTTTATATATATATATATATATATATGGTGGGAAAAGAAAATTTTACCCCTTATAACGAGGAAAAAAAAAATAAGAAAAATAATTTTTGAGGGCATTTTGAAAATATGAAATTAAATTTTTGTTTTCCTATAAATACCACACATTACACACAAATTCAATTTTCCTTCCAGTATACTATTTCTCTCAACTCTCTAATATTTTTCACTCTCAAAATATTTTCCACTCTCTAATATTTTTCCCTATAATATTTTCCATCCTTCAACACGTTCCACTCTCTCAATTCTCACTCTCTAAAATTCCTCTTTAATTTTTCTATTGTTTTTAACTTTCTCTTTCAAAAAAGATGTCAAGCATAAATTCATCAACCGTGTTTTATAGCTGACAAGGGAAAAGAGAAAATTGGAGAAACTTAATTTTTCATTGACCTTAATTTTAGCCTAGCTACTACTGAAAAGTAGCTATGTTGCTAGTGATTAAAAGCAGAGTCCCTTGCTAGTTATATAAAAGTAACCTCGCTATTAGTGATTATAGAAGCTTGCTTCAAGTGTTAGGGAACAAGGTTTGCCTCCAAGTGTATCCCCTCTCAACTTTAGGTTTGTGCTCATGAGCCATAAACTAGTGAAATTACCAAGTAATAAATCAGCTAGGCGAACAAAATTATAAACGTAAGTGATTGCTAGAGTTTAATTGTGTACAAATGTTGCCTTCTTAATTGTGGTTGCATAATCTTGGATAATGAGTATCAATCTTGTTCGACTTAGTGATACATTAATAAAAGAATATACAAGTAAATTTTAGAAACAAATTGTTTTATTATGTGTTTTTAAAATCCCTAGGAAAGGATAAAGCAATGAACCAAAGGTTGCAAACTATTTTAAATGTTAAATACAAGAGAACATTGACAGAGTGATATTGAGACCCTTAATTGTGAACAGTATGTGCAAATGAGCATTTTAGTATTAAAGTGAAGAAGTGATGCCAACAATTGTAGTATGAATGTAAGGTAAATGAAGAAACACCCAAATATTGATATTTCTGAGAAACGTGACATTTTTATGAAATATATTTTGGATTGTAGTTATGAACTGACATATGAAAAGTGATTTGAGTGGCATCGCCACACAGTGACTATTACATATATGAAAGTGTTGTGTTGCTAAACATACAAGTGAAATTAGTGCCAATGTAATGAGTGTCTATTTTTATTTTATTAAAAAGACAACCATAAGGACCCTAAAACTCATTGTAAAGGCCACGGGTCTCATAAAATTTCCAATGATGAAATTGTCTCAATTGGTCTCTATTTGAAAATCTCAATGTGCAAAGCATGCTAGGAACCTCGAATTTTCGATTGGATTAGCCATTTGGGAGGACCGGGAAGGTCCGTAACTTTTAAAGCTTAATTCACACAAATTGAAATGACAGCATGCAAGGTCGGTTTACATTAATTTTTTGCTAACTTATGACCTAAATAAAATAAATCCCAAAAATTTAGAAGAAATATTTAAGACATAGAAATCATCTAAAATATGCCACGTGGTTTTTGAAAGAAAAATGCACAGTGTTAACAATTTTAAATTTTATAACCCTAGGGTTTCATACAACATCTAAACAATTTAAGCTATTGCAAAAACACTTAGATTTGGTCATAAAGCATATATCTCAATTGCTAACAAGCCTAATTTCCATTAGGAAACAAAAGCCCTAAAATTCAACAAGTTAAAGTTTAGGAGAAATTACCCCTTAGGCATAGAATCAAATCCTAACATCAATCCGGGGAGTGGAGACTACCAAGTGTTAGTCCTCTAACTTGTCCACACAAGCAACTTGATCAAAGCACCCTTGAAGAACCAAAACCTCCCCTTTAGGATTCTGCCAAGCATGGAAGAATGGTGAGGATTAGTTTCTTCTAGGTTTTCTTGTATGGAAGTGATGAGAAATTCTTTCTCAAACTTTAATTCAAGAACATTAACACTTAATCTTCTTGAATCAAACAAAGGAAGAAGAAAGAAAACTTTGGTTATGGTGAGAAGGTGGGTCGGCCAAGAAGGAGAAAAAAAAAGATGAGAGATATTTTTATTTTCTCATCTTTATCATATATATGTATATTTTAATTTCCATAATTAAAATTAAGTTAAAAAGTATCCACTTCTTATTCCATAACAAAAAGTGTTGTCTAATTTCCATTAGACCACTTGTCATCTTAAAGTAATTAAGAAAATTAAAATTACAATTAATTATTATCATATAATAATTAATTTATTTTTCTTTTTTCTTTTGACCAAGTCAAAGTAGTCAAAGTTTGACCAAGTCAAACTAGCCAAAATTGACAAAGATTAATTTCCTTCCTTTTGCTTAATTAATCAAGTTTATATTTAAACACTTTAAATATTAACTTGATTACTTTCATAAATAAATTTAGTTTCAAGTTATGTTAGAGACTTTGCAATTTAATTGCAAAGTAAATATATTAATTCAATTAATTAATTAATTAAATTAATTTTGCTTTGATCATATTGCTCTTATGTGTGTGACTTACTAGATTTATTACTAATTGGTAATGACGATAATATTAACTCTTTAATATTATTGAAACTATTTCAAACTTGAAATGAAATTCTCTTTTCATTTAAGTTATCATAAATCTTAGTTGACATCTAGTATAATGTACCATGACTACCTAATTACTTATGAATTAATCTTAATTTAAGAACTTTGATCATACATGCTATGTACTAAAATCTCTCCATTACAAAATTCTGATTCTAGCTAGAGTCATGGTTTATGTCAAACTCTTATGCTTAGAATCATATATCCTTATTTTAATTCTAATTCTTAATTAATGAGACTTTCTTGTCAGAAACTCTTTTTTGACTAAGTCTATCTATCCTGGCCAGGAATTTAAATTATCAAGAACAATTTAAATGGACATAGGATTTTATCCCTATTTACTTAGGATAACAAATCCCATCTTGATTAACACTTATCTCCATATATAGCTAGTTGGAGCCAACACATGCCCATATACTTATACATAGTGCAAGCATGAAAGCAGTATCAATCTCAAACCACCTATATACAAGATAATTGTATTCTCTTAGGTCAAGGGACTATATGAACTATTATGATCTATATGACTACGTATTGACAAAAGTAAACTCCATGTAGAAGTCATATTTATGTCACTGGCCTACTTATCTCATAAGTGCTCACCATGTTTATCATATGGCATGAGACTCACAATTCCATCCCATTAGTATCTCATACTAATCTATGAAAATGAACAAAGATGACAATCATTTCGGATAAATCATGTCCAATGTGGTATCCTAGATTGTGAACTAAAATTTATAACACTTATAATAGAATGTTCTGTCACTATATTCTTAACAACTTAAGAGTGGAATATCTAACAAGATGTTAAAGGACATTTTTCAATTAAATTTAAACCATTTAAAAATAAGAGAAAAAGATATATGCTATTAATAAAAATAAATGTTTACAAGATACAATACATGATATGCTCTAGGACATACTACTAACAGTTTTTAAATAATTTAAAATAAATTCTTGAAATAAAATACAATAAAATGCATAACACAAAATTAAATTCTGAAAAAATTTCAAATAAATTTCTAAAATTTTTATACATTGAGAGATACCTAAATGCATCAAACACTATAAGAAAAATATATAATTATGACACCCCTTATCATACTACAGTATAGCCGAGCAAGATATGCCACACTGTGTATCGGAACACCATAACTTATCCCATTGATATTTATCCATTCGTAATTTATTTATTTATAGTTAGTAAGTGAAATTTATGAAATTGATCTCATTTAGATCATTTATTGAAATTATAAATTAATTTGCGATTTCAAAAATTTTATAGAAAATCTGGCAGAGTGCCAGCTAAAAATGGAGAAAATAGTTCTTCGGAACCTATAGAAAACACTTCCAATAATTGTTCAAATCACAACTCCAAATATCACATCAATTTTCAACAATTTCTCAATAATTCTTCCATTTGTCATTCATTCATTTCACATCATCATCATGCTCAAATCATAAATAAATACTCATATGTTATTTATAAACACAAAGTTACAAATACTTACATTAATATAAAATTATATTACATAGGTTTCAAATATACATGATAAAATAAGAGTTTAATTACAAAACTTACAAAAATCACAAAATACAATATAGAACCTAGTGTTCTACCAATGCACTGTAGCCTGAGAGGTGACTCTGATACTATGCAGATCTGTGGCCTAACCCAGTCTGTGGTCTGCTGGGCTCTCTATTAGTCTCTTGAGAACTTACGCGTGGAAAAAGCAACGCGCTAAGCAATACTACTTAGTGGTGCCAATAATAAAATAAAAAGAACTAAAATGGAACAAGCATGCAGAGTGTATGCAGATATTCCATACGGACAATTTCTGGTACTTATTTGTAGTATTATTATTAATTTGTTACCGTTTATAGTAATTATTTAATTAAATTTATCAACTTCCATTTTTGGTTGCCCAAGTAACCTATACTGGATGACTGAACTGGATAAACGGGTAAACTGGCACTGGGTACCAAGTACCTCAGGCCGTCACACCATCGGTCACAAGGTATCTCTCGGTGTGCAACAAAACAGCTAGTGAGCTATAATAAATATTAGGTACAAGGCCAAGTGTGACACCCCTTACCCATCTACAGTGTAGCCGAGCAAGTTATGCCACTCAGTATGCCGGAACACCAATTTATGTTTCTATTATAATTTATCCCTTTAAAATTCATTTATTTTCAATTTTGATAATTCTGAATTTATCCACAAATTTTATAGAAAATCCGGCAGAGCGCCGGCTGTAAATTGGAAAAATAGTTCTTCTGAACCTGTTTAAAAACACTTCCAAAATAATTTCCAAATCCAAACTCCATTATACACATTCAAGTCAATCTCTAACTCTTAATCTCAAATCACAATACTATTTTCAAAACTTTTCTGTTCACTTCATCACTAGAAGCATATTCACAAATAATTCTCAATATTTTATTTATCAACATACATAATGCAAAAAATCTCAATAATATGAAATTTCATAGATTTACATTAATACATAATTACAGGAGTTTATAGTTACAATCCAAACTAATACAAAATGCAAAATACAAAAGGGTCACCTATAGTCCTAATGTCCTACCATATGCAGTGCAAATGTGAGGTGACTCTGGACTCCTGATGCAGCTCTGAAGACTCACCCCGTCTGATGTCTGCTGGGCTCCCCAGCTAGCTCCCCAGTATCTGCGCGTGGCAAAAGCGACGTGCTAAGCAATTCTGCTTAGTGGTGACAATATAAAATAAAATAAAATAAAATAAAATAATTATGCAAAATGTATGATTTCATTTTATTGTAGACTTAATTTCTGGTATTATTTATAGTATTATTCACTTGAAATTTGATAAGGTTTATTATCATTGCCCGAGTAACCCATACTAGTTGACTGGACTGGATAAACGGGTAAACTGGCACTGGGTACTAAGTACCTCGGACCATTACACCATCGGTCACACCGGTCTCTTGGCAGGTAATAGAACGCTAATAAGTCAGATAATTATCAGGGTTAAAACCCAAGTATATCAACTCAAATAACTTAGCCAAAGGCTATTATGTCACAGAATGGCATGGGAGCCATGAAACACAGAATGGCATGAAGCCATATGCAGTACTGCTAACAAAACCATATTGTCATGCCAAGCTATCCAAACCAATCTTGTTAGGTATACTAGGGCATTTTACACTTTTGAGTTTTACAATTTTTGAATTTCAAGTTTTGGTGTTACTATTCACTTCATTAGTCAATCAAAATGTTGACTTTTGCATAGACAATAGGTATATTGGTTTTAATACTCCCAACATATCACATTTTGCATTCAAAATTTGTTGGTATTGGTTGCCAATACCATTTCTAAGCTTAATGTTAATTGAGCAGAATTTTTAGTTTTCATACCTTATTTTTACTGTTCCATTGGTCAATTTTGCAGTGGGAATTTGGCAAAATGATCAACATGAAAGTTGTTCCTTATTTTGTCTAGTTTAATTTACTTTTTTGAATCACTCCATTTGGAGTTTTGTAGCTTAAGTTATTATCCAAAAACTACAACTGGCAGGATTGAAATTTTTCTGGATTGACCATATCTATAGTGCAGTGAATAGTGATTGCAACTCACTTGTTGGATAAGTTCTGGTCATAATTTGGGTTAGGTTCCTTCATGAAAGTTGTTGGTCTATATCTCAACTTGTTGTTGGTAAAATTTCAGGTCAATTGGACCTTTCTACATTGAGTTATGGCCAAATAAACAATCACTGTTCATTTGGTCATTCTGCAGAAACAGACTGCAGGTCACCTGGATTAGGGCAAGCTTTTGGTCCACTTGGTTTGGTTTTATAGACATGGTTTCTTCACCAAAGTTGTGCCATTATGTGTCTAGTTTCATGTCCAATTAGCCTTACACCAATTGAACCTCTACAATTCAAGTTATAGCTACCCAAACCTGCTGGACTAAAGTCCAATTCTGCAGGTCACTCCATTCTGCAGGTCACTTTCATGGCAGCCACACCAAACCCAATCTCATCACTCAACACACTTCATTTTTTATTTAAACAGAACTAAATGGTCACTAATTGACCATTAAAACCTATTTTCATCGTCACATGGTCAAAATCTCATTTTTCCACCCTAAACCCTAACTCACACATTACCCTTCATGCATTTTCATTACATTTCTTCAATCCACTTGGTAAATACATATTATGGGCAGCCATGATAGTCTTTTAATTTCATTAAACTCAATACAATCAAACCCTAACCATGGCTACTAAAAATCTAGGGTTTACATACAAATGGTATTCAACAAATTTTTTGTTTGCAATTTACACATATTCAAAGTTCTTAACATGAATTTAAAGAAAAATTCATGGTTAGGTCACTAACCTTTGTTGGAGAGTTTCCCTAGCTTAGAAAACTTCTTGATTTTTCTTTCTTTTTGCTGCCCAAAGCTTCCTTAAGGTGCTAGGTTAATTTTTTGTGAAGAAGCCTAGGGTTTTGGAGTGAGATTTAGTGAGGTTGGGAGCTTGGGTGAGCTTTAATGGAGTTTTTCCTTCCTCTCTCTCTCTCTCTCCACGTTTTTGGCTGCCCCAAAGGTTGAAGAAGCAACTGATTTTTCTTTCTTTTTCCAGCCCATTTTACCTATTTTATATATGTTTATGCCATGTGTCAAGATTGGGTTGGTTGGGTGAGTTTTAATGACATCATGATGATGTCATAAATCCATTTTCTTTCATTTCCTCTCTATTTTTTGTCTATTTAATTGCAATTAAATTTTTACAATATTTATTTATATTTTATGTTATATAAATTATTTATTTAACTGGACAAGTTGGCCCAAAAATCATCTCTGAAGACGAAATGATCAAAATGCCCTCCGTTTGGCTTAACGGGCCAAAATTGTTTGTACCGATTGAAAAATTTTTCTAAGTATTTTCTTGGCATTCTAATGCCATAAGAACCTCAATGACCCTTCTCTGGAGTCCCAAAAATTATTTTATAATTTTTCCTAAATTTTTTTTTCTTATTAATATTTGAGTTAATTTTTGGTTCCTTACTTTAGTTTAAATATTTTTCCGAACGTTCTAGCTGTCTGGACCGACACTGATCACCGGAACAGTAGATTGTACGGACTAGTTAAAATGAGGATGTTACACCAAGTATCACAACAATATCAGAATGGCTAAAAACCATAAAATTACCGAATGGCCACTTAAGCCATAAATCACAGAATGGCGTGATGCCATAAGCAGTACTACTATCCGAACCCTATTGGTATGCCAACCTATCCAACCCAATCTTACTAGGTCTACCAGGGCATATTACAAAATTCTTAATTAAATTTTTGTGTTTAACATGTAAGATTACTATTCATTCTACCATTTAAGTCAAAATATTGACTTTCCCATACATAATAGTTATATGAGTTTTAATATGAAGGAGCGAAAGCATGAAAATTATTAGTTTAGAACATTGAATTCAAAATTTTTCTTCTAGGGTCTCATGCATCATGCAAAATTCATTATTTACCTAAATGATTTCAATGTTCAATTGTATATTAAAACACTTTTAATATGTTTTTGAATCTACATTTGCCATTTAAGATTTTAGAATTAACAGATTAATTCATTAGAACCCTAGATTAATTCAAGAACATGTGTACTAACCTTTTGATGCATTGTAGATGTGTTTGGTATCTTTGGGAAGCACCTAGGACCCCATATGTTGTCCCTTTAGCTTGTCCACACCAGGATCACCAATGGCAGCCCCTTGAACAGCTTCTAAAGCCTTGCCAACCAATTAGAAAACAGGGATTTGCCTTTAGAGAGGTTGTAGATGTATACAGAACACTAGAAATGATTTCTAGCAATTTTAATTCAAGAAAATGTGGGCAATTCTCTTTGAATTGATGAGAGATGAAGAAGAAGAGAGGAAGAAGGCTTCAAGAGTGGTAGCACACTTTTGATAAAATCAGAATGTTCTTTCATTCTTTCATAACAACACATTATATAATTAGATCATCACTTAAAACCCTTGCCACATGTCATGTTTTGATTGGCTCAAAAATTTAATTAACCTAATCACATTAAGCCAAGTGTCAAAGCTAGATTTAATCTTGACTTTGATCATCTTACATGATTGGAAGACAAATGGTAAGCTTATATGGTGCCATGTGTCACCATCTCATGGTGCCACATGTCACCTTGTGAAATGACCAAATTACCATTGTGTTGTAATTTTGAGTTCTCAACCCAAAATAATTATTTCTCCTTTATCAATTTATATCAAATATAAATTAATTAATTAATCTCCATTAATTAATTTCTCATAATTAAATTTATATTTAAACACTTTAAATATAAATTTAACTTATACTATACATCCAATAACCTAGATTTGGTTTCACGCCATGCTAGGGACTTTGCAATCTAATTGCAAACTAAACCTATTTAATTAATCAATTAAACTATTTAACTAATTAATTAAATCACATTTAACTTGGTGATTACTTGTGTATGTGTGTGGCTCACTAGGTTCATCACTAATTGGCAATGAGATATGATATTAACTCTTAATATCATCAGAACTCTTTCTTACTATAAATGATTTCTCTAAATTATTTTAGGCACCTCATAGACCAGGGTTAACACCTAGCATAACATGCCATGGCTACCAAATTAGTAATAAGGAATACTTTAAATGAACCTTTAATCATATGTTACCATGCACTAGAATCTCTTTGTTACAAAATCCCAATTCCAGCTGGAGTCATGGTTTATGTCAAACTCCATTTGCTATGAATATTATGTTCTCTTTTAATTCAAATTCTTGATTAAAATGATTCTCATCAGAAATTCTTTTCTGATTAAATCTATCTGTCCTGACCAGGAACTTGAAACATCAAGAACAATTAAATGAACATAGGATTTTATCCCTATTTACTTAGGGTAATAGATTCCATCTTAATCAACGCCTACCTCCATATATAACTAGTAGGAGCCAACACATGCCCATATACCCATACACAGTACAAGTATGAAAGCAGTATCAAACTCAAACCACCTATATACAAGATAACTGTGCTATCTCAGGTCTAAAGATTATATGCACTGATATGATTTATGACAGTGCATTGATAAGAGTAAACTCCATGTGCTTATCATAAATGTCACTGGTTCGTCCTACTTATCATGCATAAGTGCCTATCATATTTGTTATATGGCATGAGACTCATCATTCCATCTTATTTACATCTCGTATAAATAACTTGGGAACAAACATGATTACAATCTTTCTGGATAAGTCATGTCCTTATTTTGAAGTATCCTCGATTATGAACCAATTTATGATACTTTGTGCTAGAAATACTGTCACTCATATTCTTAACAACTTCAGAATAGAATTTCTAACAAAATATCAATGGACCTTTTCTATTACACATAAATATATTATGTAAACGGAAAAGTGAAAATGCCTTTTTATTAATAAAACATGTACAAGATACATACTAAATGATATGCTCTCGGGCATACTACTAACAATCTCCCACTAGCACTAAAGCCATTCATTACAATATCTTAGACCCATCTTCTCAAGATGACGATCTAACTGAGCTTATGACATAGGCTTAGTGAATGGATCAGCTGGATTTTCAGCTAATGCTATTTTCTGCATGGGTACATCACCTCGCCCAACTATCTCTCTGATAATGTGGTAGCGCCTTTCTATGTGTTTGGATTTCTAGTGAGACCAGAGTTCCTTAGCCTGTATGACTGCTCCATTGTTGTCACAGTGAAGTGGAACTACTAACTCAATGGAAGGAACTACTGCAAGTTTTATCACAAACTTCTTTATCCAAACAACTTCCTTTGTAGCATCTGATGCAGCAATATACTTAGCTTCGATAGTGGAATCTGCAGTCGTACTCTATTTGGAACTCTTCCAACTGACTGTACATCCATTACAAATGAACACATACCGAGAAGTAGACTTTCTATCATCGATATCTGATTGAAAATCAGAATCAGTATAACCGTCCAATTGCAAGTCACCACCTCCATATATCAAGAATAAATCCTTAGTTCTTCTCAAGTACTTAAGGATATTCTTGATAGCTATCCAATGTTCCAAACCTGGATTGGATTGATACCTGCAAGTCAAACTAACAACATATGTTATATCCGGCCTAGTACACAATATTGCATACATCAAACTTCCAATAGCCAAAGAATATGGAATCCTGGCCATTTTATCTCTTTCTTCAGATGTCTTTAGAGACATCCCTTTAGAAAGGTGGATACCATGTGTCACACCCTACCCCTCTGTAAGGCATAACATGATCCCGTAGTATACCTAATGAATTACCAACTTCGTCTGCTGATAACCCATTAAATACACTATAAGGGATTTTAAAACTTTTCTTACTTCTTTTTTTTACAGTAGTGAGCACTATTTACAGGTGTTAAAAACTTTTTGAACTGAAGTAATGAAACTAACACATTTGAATTATTACGAATTTTTGTAAAAATTTTGGCAGAGTGTCATCTGTATTTTGGATAAAATAGATCTTCAGGAAACCTGTAAAAAAAACACTTCAATATATTTCTCAAACTCAACTCCAACAGTTAAACAACACAATATATTTTCCTCAACTCAATTCCACAATAATTTTTCAAAGACTGAGATTAAAGAGATACAGTACAAATTTTAAAAGTCAAAATAACTCATAATTTATTTTACAACTTCAATGTACAATTTTATTTTACAACTGCTCAAACCAAGAACAAAATATACATACAGTGAACATACATTACAGTATAAAATGCAAAATGAGGTATACTCAATATACCCGATGATCTCTCGCTGAATGTACTAGCGACCTAGTCTCACGCTCTGTCTGTCTGTCTCATCTGACAAAGAATGAAAAGCTATCGCTGAGACAATGTCTCAGTGGTGCACAACATTAACCAAATACAAATTTAAATCACAAATCATAAGTCATATAAATAGTGGATACGTAAACCATAGTTAAATTCAAAAGACAGTGAATGTCAATAAGAATTTAAACTCCATTTCACAATCTTACAATACGTATCAATAAATCACACACAGCTTAAATCATGTTCCAAAATTCAATTCATCCCAAAAGCCGATGGCTAATGAAGTATTCAATTCATCCCAGAAGCTGATGACTAATGAGGAATAACATAGCTAGCTAGCAAAAATATGAGTACTCATTCTATTCATCCTCAACAGGCACACACCTCAACACTTCAGCCAGAGAGGGAATTCAATTCGTCCCACTAGACAAGCTAGCGAGGAATACAATCAATATACATGATAGCTGTAGTTTCAAATCATTTCCAATGCTTTTCATCAATAAGTATCCATCAATATCATTCAAACAATTTTTCACAGTTTCAAACCATTTACAATGCTTTTCAAGCAATAAATATTCATTCAAACACATTTCTACAATTTAAAACAATAATGTACAAATAGTCATAATTCATTTTAATTGAAAATTTAAAAGAAATAGCTGTTGTGCACAAACCTCTGATAACTGTCTCCTAGCCTTGACTCAGTGTTTCCTTCCCTTTCCCTGAGTCTTTGCTAACTGAGAAATACAATTTGAAGTGTTTAGTATTCATTTAAACTGTCTCTAACGATAATGCTCGATAATTAATTCACTGAATTCTATTATTTGCTTAGTCAACCTAATATGTTAACGCTCAATGCGTTCTAGGTAAATTAGGTTTTAATATTACTAATTTGTCACATTCAATAGTCTTTTAGGGTTGGTACATGTTACCAAATTCATTTCCTTGTATATTGCATTTTCTTGCAATTTGCTGGATTTCGGGATACTAGTTTGACCTAGCCGGACGACCTAGTTCCCTCAGTTTTCGAGTTTCGGTCAAAACTACAAACTTGTAGATCTATGTCTTATTGCACGCGGGGCAAAATTTCAGGTCATTCTGAGTTAAGTAGACCAAGTTATGGTCATTTTACTATTGCTGGTCAAAATGCATCAAAATTGGTCACTTTAGGTCATTTTAGGTCAATTTTAGTTCAGCCAGTTTTTGGACCCGAACTTGTGCAAGCTGTTTGACTTACTTATGGTCATTTCTGGGTTTTGGTGTCTTAATAAGACTTGTAGATATGGGTCTTAAATATTTATGGTCAAAATTTCAGGTCAATTGGACCTGTTTTGAGTGAGTTATAGCCTAAACATTAACTGCAGCCCAAATGGTAAATTTTCAGGCCTTAATTGCACTAATCCGGATTTGGTCATTTTTCAAGCTACCTTGCAAGCAGAATTTTGGCAAGCTTTCTTCATGAAAGTTGGCACATTTTGTGCCTAGTTTCACCTTCAATTGGTCTCATACCAATTAGAGCCACACACTTAAAGTTCTAGGCTCAAAACACAAACTGCCTTATTGCATTTCCTTCATACACATTAAGGATCACTTTTAACACTTATCAAACTCAACATTCAAGCCAATTCTGGTTGTACCATAACCTAAACATAATTCACAACATATTATAGGTCATTTTGGCAGCTTACAATTACATTCAATGTGCACCATTTAGTACAGAATTTTTCAAACTCAATTTATAACAATTCAATCACCTAACCATAACACTTATACATGCCCAACCTCACACCATCATACATACACTCAAACTGCCATAACCCCTATCACAATTCAACACTATTATTCCATAAACCAAGCATGAATTCCAGCATTCTTCAAGAGTTAACAAACTGCCGCAATGGTATACCTCCATAATTGCCTTCAAACTCAAAATTTTCACTTGGTCACCATTCCATATACATGAAGTTAACTTACCAAAACTTTGAATCACATTAGTCAAAGTTAATTCTCCACAATACATGTATTAATATTTCATTTAGTGTACAATCCCATGGCTGTCCATTTAGACAATCACGCATACAATTCCAAATTCAACAAAAATTTCCAATTCAAGTGTTCAATTTAACATACAACAATAATTAACCTACTAAACTTTGATTTACTTTAATCAACACTAATACCCATCAAATGCATGTGAAAATAATTCAAGTTCTTAAATTGCCATGGCTGCCTAAACTAGTGCATAATAACAATTCACCAAAATCTCAAAATTTCTTCATCAATTCAATGATCTCAAGCTTCCCATAAACTTTACTTAAGAAATAAATCAATTTAAACACTTACCTATTGTTGAGGCTTGTTAAATCTTCACCAAACTCCCTTGATTTTAGTATCTACTTCTTCCTTGTGAGGTGGGGATAAAAATTTGTGAAGTGACTTTGGTGTTTAGGATGGAAATGGTGGGGGTTTAGGAAGCTTTAAACATTTTGGCCATGGATGGTTTTGGAGAGCTTCCTTTCGGCAATGGAAGAATGAATGAGGAAGATGGAGTTTGAGTGGAAGTACACCTACCCACATAGTGTTTATTTAATCCCCATAGTGCTCCACTCACCTAAGAAAATGATTTAAGTGTTAATTACTCAATTTATACCCCATTTTTGTTATTTACATTAGGTACCCCTAATTTAATTTTTCATTATATTTTCCAAGTGTAATATTATTTATTTTTAATGGACATTCAGGTCAAAAGGCAACTCGGAGTGTCAAATGACCACAATGCCTCTGTTCGGGTTGCATTCCCGATTTTTCGGTAACACTGGGTTTTGTCCGTTTTTTGATTTCTCACTTTTCTTTGTACTAATTATTTAATTTTTATTTGATATTTCTAATGGTATTTATACTTCAATTGATGTCTCTTTAAGTTCTAAAAATAATTTCCAGGATTCCCCGCAGTCCAGGGTTAGTCAACGGTCCACGTCGTGACTTCCCGGTGCGGTCACCCATTGCTAGGGTTCTCAGCTCGCTTAACTTGGTTACATTTCTTTGCTATTATTTTTCCTTTATTTTTCTTGTATTTTCTTTTCTTGTATTTCATTATTTTATATCTCCTCACTCATATCGAAGTGTAGTTCTAGGCATTCTAGCTGTCCGGACAACACTAGTCATTGGAACAGTAGAACGCACTGCCGAACATAGGGGTGTTACACCATGTCTCACTGGCAACAATCCTCTCTTGGAATCAAGCATGTTAAACCTCTTTAACACCTTTTCTAAGTATAAACTTTGGGATAAACCAATTATTCTTTTCGCTCTATCTCTATAGATGCGAATCCCAAGAATATAGGTTGCCTCCCTTAAGTTTTCATGGAGAATGTATTTGATAACCATACCTTTACAGTTGTCAACATACCTGTGTCATTACCCATCAACAAAATGTCATCCACATATAAGACAAGGAAAGTGACAGCACTATCACTAACCTTCTTATATACACATGGCTCATCCTTATTTTTGATACAACCAAATGACTTAATGGCTTCATCAAAATAGATGTTCCAACTCCTCGAAGCTTGTTTCAACCCATAAATGGATCACTTTAGTATGCATACTTTAGAATCATCTTGGGATTCAAAACCCCTAGGTTATTCCGTGAAAATGTTTTCTTCAATGTATCCATTGAGAAAAGCTATTTTGACATCCATCTGCCAAATCTCATAATCATAGTTTGCAGCTATTGCTAATAGAATCCTAATTGATTTAAGCATGGCAACAGGTGAGAAAGTCTCCTCATAGTCGATTCCTTGCCTTTGGAGAAACCCTTTCGCTACTAGCCTTACTTTATAGGTCTCTACCTTTCCATCAGAACCAATTTTCTTCTTGAAAACCCATTTGTTCCCTATAGGTACAATACCTTCAGGTGGGTCAACAAGATCCCAAACTTGATTCTTATACATGGAATCAATATCAGATTTCATAGCATCAATCCATTTTAAAGAGTCTATATCTGATATAGCTTCGTCATAGATAAGTGGATCATCTCCATGATCTACTTCTTCATGAGTAGACAACTCTTGTTCTTATTCATGAAGAAAACCATATCTCACTGGTGGGTGAGATATCCTGGTTGATCTGTGAGGAATAGCTGTAGATGTTTCATCAATAGGTGTAGGTTGACTAGATGAATCCATATCTATCTGATCTGTTGGTTGGTCAGAATTCTCCAATTCTAACTCTATTTGCCTTCCTTTGCCTCCTTCTTGAGCAAATTGTTGTTCAAGAAATGTGATATCTCTACTTACCACAACCTTTTGTGATGTAGCCAAATAAAAATAATATCTAAAACTCTCTTTTGGATATCCAACAAATTAACCCTTTTCTGATCTGGTTTCCAATTTATCAGTGTTCAGCTTTTTGATATAAGCTAGACAACCCCAAATCTTAACATGCTTAAGACTTGGTTTTCTTCCATGCTATATCTCATAAGGTGTGGAAGATACTGATTTTGATGGAATCCTATTCAGAATATGCAAAGCTGATTCTAATGCAAATCCCCAAAAGGAGATTGGCATATCAGTATAGCTCATCATACTACGTACCATATCCAATAGGGCACGATTTCTCCTTTCAGATACTCCATTCAGCTGTGGTGTTCCTGGAGGAGTCAGCTTGTAACACCCCTTACCCGTGTACAGTATACCCGAATAAGTAATGCCACCTGGTGTACCGGCACACTCTAATATTCCTCAATTAATTTAGACAATGCTTTTGCATATAATTTATGAAATACAATTTATTTAAACCATTTATCAAAAGTATCATTCATTTAAGGTTCCGAAAATTTTAAAGAAAATCCATGAGTAGGCTAAAAATGGAGAAAACCGTTCTTCGGAACCTGTTAAAAACACTTCCAATAAACAAATTCATTCATTCTCAACTTCAATATCATCACAAAACTCAATATCAAGATTTGAACAATTTTTCAGTTTCAGGTTTCAACAACCTTTTCATTTCTCAACATCCATTTCTCATATACAAGCAATAAATACATGCTCAAATCTTGCATTCATAGTCATAACTTTCATTATTTATATAAACATCAAAATATATTACATGAGTTCAAATACATATGAGAAAATACAAATCTGCTACAAAATATCAAAATGACAAAATGACACCTAGTGCCCTACCGATGCAATCGCAGTAGTGAGGTGACACGGACACCGAGCGTCGGATGGACTCACCGTGGTCTACTGGGCTCACGGTCGGAATCTCCAGTACCTACGCGTGGCAAAAGCAACGCGCTAAGCAATAATGCTTAGTGGTGCAATAATATAATAGAAGAAAATAGCAAGAAAATAAATGTGTATACAATGTGTATGCTTTCTTTGTTTGATCTTGGTATATTCATTAATTCATTAACTTTGTTCACTTTTATTCATTTGGTTGCCCAAGTAACCTACACTAGACGATCGATGGATAACGGTAACCGGCTGGTACCTAGTACCTCGGGCGTTACACCATCGGTCACATATGCATCTCCTAACAAGTCGTAAATAATATCGGGCACAAGGCCAAGTCTCAATGCAAAGTCGAATGGCTAAAAGCCATGAAATCACTGAATGGCATTTTTGCCATGTGCGATCGCTAACTGAACCCTATTGGCATGCCAAACTATCCAAACCAATCTTGTTAGGTATACTAGGGCATTTGAAACTCTTAAATTCGTCAATTTGTGAATTTCAACTTTTTTGGTGTTACTATTCATCATTGGTCAACAAAAATGTTGACTTTTAGAATAAAAATGTGTACATTGACTTTGGCACTCCCAACATACCACATTTGGTGTTTAAAACTTGTTGGCATTAAGTGTTAAAACCATTCCAAAGTGAAACTCAAAACCAGCAGAATTTTCAGTTTTGGGAAGTCAAGTTCACTGTTCCATTGGACACTGTTACTGTTGGAATTTGAAGAAATGTAAAACATGAAAGTTGTTCCTTATTTTGTCTAGTTGAATTTCCTTTTTTGAATCACTCCATTTGGAGTTTTGTAGCTCCAGATATGGCTCAAAAACCCAGGCTGTCCGGATATGCAGTCTGCAGAATTTTACCATATCTACAGTGCATGAATAGTGACTTGAGTCACTTGGTTGAATGGGTTCTGGCCATAATTTGGGGTAGGTTCCTTCATGAAAGTTGTTTTTCTATGTCTTAACTTGTTGCTGTAAAAATTTCAGACCAATTGACCAAATCTACAGTGACTTATGGCCAAATGAACAGTTACTGTTCATTTGGTCAAATTCTGCAGAGGCAGTTTCAGGGTTCCGGATTGTGGCTGAGTTTTGACCCTTTTGCTTTGGTCTTTCGGGCATGGTTTCTTCAGCAAAAATGTGCCATTATAAGCCTAGTTTCATGTCCAATTGGCCAAACATCAATTGGACAAGCACAGCCCAAGTTATGGCAGTGCAAAGGGACTGAAATTTTAGTCCCTATGCTGCTGTCCATAGGGCAGATTTCACCTCACTTTGCCATAGCATTTTTCAGTCCCATTTATGGTCAACATATCTAAAATGGTCACTAATTGACCATTAAAATGTGCCCTAACAATTTCCTAAACCAAGTTTACATTTTGCTCACAAAACCCTAATTCAAGTTCATGTTTTACACAACTTACCTTTGTTAACTTTTAATCCATTATTCTTGTGTTTATCAACTTCTAATATAATTCTAGATCACTTCAAGCTCATAAAAACACTCCCTCCTATTCCATAGCTAGGGCAGCCAAAATTCAAGAGCTCATACACTTAGGTTTTTGTTCATTTAAATCACAATTCTCACTAAGTTTCAAGTCCTAAACCATGAAAATAATGAGTTTTTAAGTTATAGTTGCACTAACCTTGTGTGGCAGATTTTTCCAAGCCTCTAAACCTCAATTTCCTTCCTCTTGTTGGCTGCCAAGAGTTTTTTTAAGATGTGGGATTAATTTTTAATGAAGGGACTTATGGGTTTTAGTGAGTGGATGAAGAGAAAATCAAGTTCAAAGCTTGATAAAAATGGTGGAGGGAGAGGGAAGAGGGAAACGGCTGAAATGGGGAAGGCATGGCTGCTCACGTTTTTGGTCTTCTTTTGGTCTTTATTTAGTCTTATTTATCTCTTTTATTTGTTGGTTAAATGGGTGCTTAAGTGTGATTGGTTGGAAATTACAAATGACATCACATTGATGTCATAAATTGCATTTTATTGCATTTTTCTTTTCTTTCCTCCACTACTCATTTTCAATTTAATTTCTAGCAATGTTTCTTGATATTTTATGTTATATTAATTATTTACTCAACTGGACAAGTCGGCCAAAAATCACCTCGGAAGGCGAAATGACCAAAATGCCCTCCGTTTGGCTTAACGGGTCAAAATCGTCTGTACCGATTGAAAAATTTTTCTAGGTATTTTCTTGGCATTCTAATGCCATGGGAACCTCAATTACCCTTCTCTGGAGTCCCAAAAATTATTTTATAATTTTTCCCCCGGGTCTAGGGCTCCTCGTTGCGAGAACCGCAACTTCCCTCCGGTGACCCATCGCTTGGGCACCGGCTTGACTTCAGTTGTATTTTATTTCTAAAATTTTTACTAAATTTTTCTTATTAATATTTGAGTTAATTAGGGTTCTGACTTTAGTTTAAATATTTTTCCGACGTTCTAGCATTCGACCGACACTCACCGAATGAGAATGTACGGAATGATTACTGGAGGGTGTTACAACTCTTCCTCTAATTTAAATTTCGTCCTCGAAATTTACCTGATGCAAACAGTTGAGGGAACTGTTGCCTCATCGTCTCTTCACTTTCCCAAGTTGCCTCCTCGGTGTTGTGGTGCCTCCAAAGCACTTTCACCAATGGAATTTGCTTGTTCCTCAATTCTTTTACATCCTGAGCCAGGATCCATAGAGGTTCTTCTTCATATGTCAAATTGTATTTCAATTTCTTCTCTGGAGATGACATGCGAAGGATCCGAGCGATATCTTCGAGCATAGACACGTGGAACACATTGTGGATCTTGTCCACTCGGTGGTAAAGCTAGCCTATAGGCCATTGGACCCACACGCTCAATGACTTCATATGGGCCAATGAACCTAGGGCTTAACTTACCTTTCCTTCCAAACCTCAATACCTTCTTCCATGGTGACACCTTGAGAAACACTTTGTCGCCAACCACATATTCTATTTCTTTTCTCTTGGTCGGCATAAGATTTACATGCATCGAGGCAACCTTCAAGTTGGCTTTGATTATTTTCACTTTTTCCTCACTGTTTCACTGTGTCCGGCCCTACCGATTTGTCTTCTCCCAATTCAGTCCAAAGACACTGAGTTCTACATTTTCTCCCATACGATTGCTTCATACGGGGCCATTTGAATACTAGCTTGGTAGCTATTGTTGTATGCAAATTACGCTGGGAGGTATCTATCCCACTTCCCTCAAACTCAATGACACAACTCCTCAAAGATATCCTCAAGGACACGGCAAGTATTTCACGTTATTGTTATCATTTCAATTCAATATTTGTATCAATTTCATGGGTTTCAATTGTTTACTGGATTACTCTTTACGATTGCCCATCCGTGCGAGGATGGAAAGTCATCTTGAAATGGAGTTGTGTACCCAAGGATTCATGCAACTTCTTCCGAATCTCGATGTAAACCTTGGGTCTCGGCCGATATGATGGAAAGTGGAATTCCATGCGCCTAACTATCTCAGCGATATACACTCGCTAACTTCTCGGTGAGTAGTCACCCTAATCGGCAGAAAGTGTGCTGACTTCGTCAATCTATCAACTATCACCCATGCTGCATCATGTTTCTTCCAGGTGAGAGGTAGACCACTTACAAAATCCATGGTGACCCGATCCCATTTCCATTCAGGTATGCGTATAGGCTGTAGCAAACCCGATGGAACTTGATGTTCTGCCTTGACTTGCTGACATGTCAAGCATCTAGTCACATAGTCAGCTATGTCCTTCTTCATACTAGGCCACCAATACTGAAGCTTCAGGTCATGATACATCTTTGTACTTCCTGGGTGCATAGCATATACACTGGTGTGTGCCTCTTTTAGAATACTAGCTTTCAATTCCCCATTATCTGGTACACACAGTCTTCCTTTGTAATACAGACACCCATCTGCTTTCACCTCATAGTCAGTTGCTTTTCCCTCTGGGATTTTGCTCATAATAGCCATTAGCTTCTCATCTGCCTTTTGCCCATCTAAAATCTGCTGTAGCAGGTTTGGCCTCACTTGCAACTTAGCCAAGATAGCTCCATCACAAACTAAAGATAGACGGGCATTCAATGATCTCAAGGCTGTCATGGATTTTCTGCTCAAGACATCAGCAACTACATTTGCCTTCCCAGGATGGTAGTCAATTATATAGTCATAATCCTTCAGGAACTCAATCCATCGCCTCTGTCTAAGGTTGAGCTCCTTCTGGGTTGGCAAATATTTTAGGCTCTTGTGGTCTGTGTAAATGTAGCACTTTTCACCATACAAGTAATGCCTCCATATCTTCAGTGCGAAGATAATTGCTGCAAGCTCCAAATCATGGGTAGGGTAATTTTGTTCATGTGGCCTTAGTATGCCTGGAAGCATAGGCGATCACTTTCCTCTTGCATCAACACACACCCTAACCCATTATGAGAG
The DNA here is from genome assembly GCF_030052815.1 of Hevea brasiliensis. Taxonomy (NCBI): domain Eukaryota; kingdom Viridiplantae; phylum Streptophyta; class Magnoliopsida; order Malpighiales; family Euphorbiaceae; genus Hevea; species Hevea brasiliensis. The sequence continues at coordinate 37,336,668 of NC_079507.1, forward strand.
GCATCGTAGACCACAAAGTCTTTTCTCGACAGCTGTTAACACTGCTGGTGCCTCTGTTAACATAGCCTTCAACTTCTCAAAACGGTGCGACACTTGTCATTCCAGTCAAATCGACATTCTTGTGTAACAACTTGGTCATTGGAGCAGCTATTAGGAAAATCCTTCACAAATCTTACGTAATACCAGCTAGCCCCAAGAAACTTCGACCTCGGTTGTATTTCGGGAGGCTTCCATTCCATCATCGCTTCTATTTTCTTAGGATCCACCTAATCCCATCAGCTGACACTATGTGTCCAAGGAATGCAATTTCACTCAGCCAAAAGTCACACTTGGACAACTTAGCATACAGCTCCTTTTCTCTCAGGGTTTGCAGAACAATCCTCAAATGCTCATCATGTTCTTTCCTGGTCTTGGAATACACCAAAATATCATCAATAAAGACCACTACGAACCGATCTAAGTGTTGATGAAAGATACGGTTCATAAGGTCCATGAATGCTGCTGGTGCATTTGTTAGGCCAAAGGGCATCACTAGAAACTCATAATGCCCGTATCGGGTCCTGAATGCAGTCTTGGGCACATCTACATCCTTCACCTCAATCGATGATACCGATCCGAGATCAATCTTAGAAAATACTCTGCTTCCTTCAACCGATCAAACAGATCATCAATTCTAGGCAACGGATATTTGTTCTTCATACCACTTTATTCAACTGCCTGTAATCGATGCATAGTCTCAAAGTCCCATCCTTCTTTTTCACAAATAGCACTGGAGCTCCCCATGGTGACACACTGGGGCGTATGAACCCCTTATCCAGCAACTTTTGCAATTGAGTTTTCAACTCCCTCAATTCAGTGGGTGCCATCTTATAAGGAGCAATGGAAATGGGTGCTGTTGTCTCAATAGCAAATTCAACTTCCTTTCTCGTGGCAAACTGTAACTCTTCAGAAATACCTGGGAAGTCTCTCACCGTGGGTATGTCACTCGGGTTTGGCTTAGCCTCGCCTAGTATCCACCACATGAGCTAGGTAGGCTTCACCTTTTCTCATCATTCTTCTTGCAATCGTGGTGAGATGACATTGACAGAAATCGTCCTTTCCCCACAACCGTGATCTCATTACCCTCAAGTTTTTAGAGAAATTCTCTTCAATTTGCAATCAACTATTGCTGATGACATGACAACCATCCATTCCCAAAATCACGTCAAACTCATGGAAGGGCAACTCAATCAAGTGCGCCAAGAATTCATACCTGAATCCTCAATGGGCAACCTTTGTATACTTTGTTCACCACTACTGCGTGGCCTAATGGATTAGTGACCAGAATGTCTTGGTCACTCTCCTACCAAGATCCCCTTTCTACGGGTAGATTGATGCGGATGTATGAATGAGTGGATCTGGATCCACCAATGCATGCACAGTGTAGTGTAGAGGGAGAACGCACTCGATGACGTCCGGGGCATCTTGCTCCTCCCGAGCTCTCAAGGCATAATTTACGCGGTGGTACATTATCGGCCTCTCTGGCTCAGATGCCTTTGAGATGGTCCCACTGATTTACGGACCTTCTACCCCTTGGTGGTGCAGAGCAGTGCATGCGCTTGTGTTGAAGCGGTGTAATAGTTCTGCGTGGGCAGTTCCTCAACTGATGCTCTGTTGACCCACACCTCAAGCAGGCACCAGTCACTCTCCAACATTCCCCCTTGTGCCACTTCAGGCAATGCGGACATGCAGAAGATGTTGGGGCTGGTCCCCTGAACCCCATCCCTGGAGAGCTGCCCGATGGTGTGGGTGACCTCTCCTAGGGGTGAACTGGCTGGGCCTCGAGGTGACCACGACCTGTGGTTGACCGAACTCGTGCGGGAGGACCCTTGAACTTCTTCCCAAATGCGGGCTGAACTAGACCGGTCCCCTCTTCTGCTGTCTCTCTCTGGTTTGCTCACTGATTCTCACTTTTTCAACCTCTATGGCAGCTTCCACTAACTTGGTAAATTCTGTGATTCCCAAGGCAGTGAGCTGGATCTTGATGTTGTCATTTAGTCCCTCTTCAAATCTCTAGCATCTTTCAGCTTCATTTGGGACTATCTCCCTTCCATAGCGGCTCAATCTTACAAATTCCTTCTCATACTCACCATCGACAACCTGCTCGCTTGAGTTAATAAACTCTCTTCTTCTCTCTTCCGGATATACAGATCCACATATTTCTTCTTAAATTCGAAAGAAAGAAGTCCCAAGTTCTGACTTCGCTGCACTTCACTAGACACCGTGTCCCACCACTCGTAGGCATCATCTTGCAAAGAAAGAGATGGCGACTTCTGTGTTTTGCTCGAGTGCGGTGGAGTTGTTTGAGTACTCGCCTGCCTGCTCAACCAATTCTACTGCAAGTCATCTTCTCTCTTGCCATAGAAGTCCACGACTCCAAACTTTCTTAACCTTTCCAGTGTGATTTGTGGAGCCGTGGTGGTGGTGGTGGTGGTGGTCTTGGCATTACCTGACCATCTGTCTAAAGAAGTCGGCTATTTGTTGGAACATGGCTGTGGAGGCCGAGTGCTCGCTTGAGTGGCGAGCAGATTCTCTCATGCCCCAGCCTCAGCAGTGGAGCATGACTCTCCATTTCCTCCTCGACTGCCCTCTAAGATGAAGGATCCATATCCTATTCAAAATAAGAAAGATAAACAGATCTGCGTTAGTGTCATCTCGACTCTTACAAATGCAATGCATGGTATGGACTCAATCTAGGCCCAGAAATGCCTAAACCGTGCTCTGATACCACTAAATGTGACACCCCTTACCCGTGTACAGTATACTCGAGTAAGTAATGCCACCTGGTGTACCGGCACACTCTAATATTCCTCAATTAATTTAGACAATACTTTTGCATATAATTTATGAAATACAATTTATTTAAACCATTTATCAAAAGTATCATTCATTTAAGGTTCCGAAAATTTTAAAGAAAATCCGGCGGAGTACCGGCTAAAAATGGAGAAAACCGTTCTTCGGAACCTGTTAAAAACACTTCCAATAAACAAATTCATTCATTCTCAACTTCAATATCATCACAAAACTCAATATCAAGATTTGAACAATTTTTGATTTGTGTTTCAACAACCTTTTCATTTCTCAACATCCATTTCTCATATACAAGCAATAAATACATGCTCAAATCTTGCATTCATAGTCATAACTTTCATTATTTATATAAACATCAAAATATATTACATGAGTTCAAATACATATGAGAAAATACAAATCTGCTACAAAATATCAAAATGACAAAATGACACCTAGTGCCCTACCGATGCAATCGCAGTAGTGAGGTGACACGGACATCGAGCGTAATCGGATGGACTCACCTGCGTGGTCTACCGGGCTCACGGTCGGAATCTCGGTACCACGGCGTGGCAAAACGCGCGCTAAGCAATAATGCTTAGTGGTGCAATAATATAATAGAAGAAAATAGCAAGAAAATAAATGTGTATACAATGTGTATGCTTTCTTTGTTTGATCTTGGTATATTCATTAATTCATTAACTTTGTTCACTTTTATTCATTTGGTTGCCCCAAGTAACCTACACTAGACGACTGGACTGGATAACGGGTAAACTGGCACTGGGTACCTAGTACCTCGGGCCGTCACACCATCGATCACATATGCATCTCCGGTGTGCAATGAGCCTAACAAGTGTAAATAATATCAGGCACAAGGCCAAGTCTCAATGCAAAGTCGAATGGCTAAAAGCCATGAAATCACGAATGGCATTTTTGCCATGTGCGATCGCTAATCGAACCCTATTGGCATGCCAAACTATCCAAACCAATCTTGTTAGGTATACTAGGGCATTTGAAACTCTTAAATTCGTCAATTTGTGAATTTCAACTTTTTTGGTGTTACTATTCATCATTGGTCAACAAAAATGTTGACTTTTAGAATAAAAATGTGTACATTGACTTTGGCACTCCCAACATACCACATTTGGTGTTTAAAACTTGTTGGCATTAAGTGTTAAAACCATTCCAAAGTGAAACTCAAAACCAGCAGAATTTTCAGTTTTGGGAAGTCAAGTTCACTGTTCCATTGGACACTGTTACTGTTGGAATTTGAAGAAATGTAAAACATGAAAGTTGTTCCTTATTTTGTCTAGTTGAATTTCCTTTTTTGAATCACTCCATTTGGAGTTTTGTAGCTCCAGATATGGCTCAAAAACTCAGGCTGTCCGGATATGCAGTCTGCAGAATTTTACCATATCTACAGTACATGAACAGTGAATTGAGTCACTTGGTTGAATGGGTTCTGGCCATAATTTGGGGTAGGTTCCTTCATGAAAGTTGTTTGTCTATGTCTTAACTTGTTGCTGTAAAAATTTCAGACCAATTGACCAAATCTACAGTGACTTATGGCCAAATGAACAGTTACTGTTCATTTGGTCAAATTCTGCAGAGGCAGTTTCAGGGTTCCGGATTGTGGCTGAGTTTTGACCCTTTTGCTTTGGTCTTTCGGGCATGGTTTCTTCGGCAAAAATGTGCCATTATAAGCCTAGTTTCATGTCCAATTGGCCAAACATCAATTGGACAAGCACAGCCCAAGTTATGGCAGTGCAAAGGGACTGAAATTTCAGTCCCTATGCTGCTGTCCATAGGGCAGATTTCACCTCACTTTGCCATAGCATTTTTCAGTCCCATTTATGGTCAACATATCTAAAATGGTCACTAATTGACCATTAAAATGTGCCCTAACAATTTCCTAAACCAAGTTTACATTTTGCTCACAAAACCCTAATTCAAGTTCATGTTTTACACAACTTACCTTTGTTAACTTTTAATCCATTATTCTTGTGTTTATCAACTTCTAATATAATTCTAGATCACTTCAAGCTCATAAAAACACTCCCTCCTATTCCATAGCTAGGGCAGCCAAAATTCAAGAGCTCATACACTTAGGTTTTTGTTCATTTAAATCACAATTCTCACTAAGTTTCAAGTCCTAAACCATGAAAATAATGAGTTTTTAAGTTATAGTTGCACTAACCTTGTGTGGCAGATTTTTCCAAGCCTCTAAACCTCAATTTCCTTCCTCTTGTTGGCTGCCAAGAGTTTGTTTAAGATGTGGGATTAATTTTTAATGAAGGGACTTATGGGTTTTAGTGAGTGGATGAAGAGAAAATCAAGTTCAAAGCTTGATAAAAATGGTGGAGGGAGAGGGAAGAGGGAAACGGCTGAAATGGGGAAGGCATGGCTGCTCACGTTTTTGGTCTTCTTTTGGTCTTTATTTAGTCTTATTTATCTCTTTTATTTGTTGGTTAAATGGGTGCTTAAGTGTGATTGGTTGTAAATTACAAATGACATCACATTGATGTCATAAATTGCATTTTATTGCATTTTTCTTTTCTTTCCTCCACTACTCATTTTCAATTTAATTTCTAGCAATGTTTCTTCATATTTTATGTTATATTAATTATTTACTCAACTGGACAAGTCGGCCAAAAATCACCTCGGAAGGCGAAATGACCAAAATGCCCTCCGTTTGGCTTAACGGGTCAAAATCGTCTGTACCGATTGAAAAATTTTTCTAGGTATTTTCTTGGCATTCTAATGCCATGGGAACCTCAATTACCCTTCTCTGGAGTCCCAAAAATTATTTTATAATTTTTCCCCCGGGTCTAGGGCTCCTCGTTGCGAGAACCGCAACTTCCCTCCGATGACCCATCGCTTGGGCACCGGCTCGTTTGACTCAGTTGTATTTTATTTCTAAAATTTTTACTAAATTTTTCTTATTAATATTTGAGTTAATTAGGGTTCCTGACTTTAGTTTAAATATTTTTCCGGACGTTCTAGCTGTCCGGACCGACACCGGTCACCGGAACAGTAGAATGTACGGAAGGATTACCGGGAGGGTGTTACACAGCTGAGAAACAATGCCATACTCTTTCAAGTATTCATCAAATTCAGTACTCAAGTATTCACCTCCATGATCTGATCGAAGAGCTTTAATACTTTTTTCTGTTTGATTTTCTACTTCAGATTTAAATTTTTTGAACTTTTCAAGGGATTCATGTTTGTATTTCATCAAATACAAATACCCAAACCTTGATTTTTCATCAGTAAAGGTAATAAAATAATGAAAACTGCCTCTAACCATTTCTCTAAATGGGCCATATACATCAATGTGTATTAGCTCCAAAATATTTTCAGCTCTTAGCCCTTGTCCAACAAAGGGTGATTGATACACTTGAATTGTATAGATGTTTTTAAGCACATTTGTATACTATTTCATAGAATTTAGGCAAGTATTTTCATGCATAGTAGTTGATTTCATTAGTTTTTGTAATTTCTATTATCAAGCCCTTAATTTCATGTTTTCTGCATTATTTCAGGTGTTTGAGTGAAGCCCCAGAGTATGGGAGTGCAAAGGAAAGCTTGGAGAAGTTAAGAAACAGAGAATTGCTGCTGATACTAAGTGCACGGGTCGTGTAAACCAAGCCCCAGACCCATGTAACTCTCTGCCAGAAGAAAGCCAAGAGAATCAATGGAGAAACACAAGTACACGGATTGTGTAAGTGGACCCGTGTAATCTGCAGGGACCCGTGTAAGTCTCTGTCGGGGATAAGCTTGAAGCACCTTATGGGAATAATAGTACACGAATCGTGTAACCAGGCCCGTATAATTGGCATTGACCCGTGTAACTTTCTGTGCCAATGCAAGATTTCGCAATTCTCCTCCAGCAAGTTACACGGCCCTACATTACGAGACCCGTGTAGTGACACACGGGCCATGTACTATGCAGTAGCCAGTTTTTTACTCGAATTCCCGTCCTGTTTCCTGATTCAAATGAGACTCCTAAAGCCTTTTGGACTCACAAATGACCTAACCCTAGAGCAACGACTATAAATAGAAAAGAAAACATCAGAAAAAGGGTTGTTTTTTGTTAGGTTGGTTCATTCGGCTCGCTCTCTCTTTTATCTTTTGACAGCACTTTTGAGGAGTTTTGAGGGAGAGAAATCCAGCCATCTCAAGGAGAGAAACAACAGTACCAGAAGAAGTTTTCCAGCTGAAGCTCTACAGGATCAAAGTTGCAAACTCTCTTCGGTTCCTTCATTTCATCTCCCTAGATAGATTTTTATTATTTTATTTCTTCTACATAATTTTCTTTTTACTTTTTTTACCTTTTATCATGATGTTTGCTGAGCTCAACATGAGTGAGTAGTTTTCTTATTCTGGATTTGGGAGAGTAGCACTTGTAATTATTATTATGGATGAATACTAAGTTTTATTTATTGAATTTGAGATTTGTTTCTTGAATTAATTTCTTGTGATCTTAATGTATGCTATGTGCTGGTACCCACTTATCCATAATTGTAGATGTTAATTGAAGGACTAAAAGGTGAAGATTAATATTAGAAAATCAAGATCTCGAACCTAGGAATTCTGACCTAGACATAAGTTGATACCTTTGTGAAACTTCAAAATTGGTCAAAAATCTTAAAGGATTTTTGTGACACCCCTTACCCGTCTACAGTATAGCCGAGTAAGATATGTCACACAGTGTACCGGAACACCCTATTTTATTTCAATCATTTTTTAACCTTCCTAATTTATTTTTTTTAAGTTATGAAGTACAATTTGTGAAATATAATTCATTTAAGTCATTTATTGAAATTATAATTTATTTGAGGTTTCGCAAATTTTATAGAAAATTCGGTAGAGTGCCGGCTAAAAATGGATAAAACAGTTCTTCGGAACCTGTGAAAAGCACTTCCAAAATTTTCTATCATTCCCAAACTTCATTTCATCAACAATGTCTCAATATTTTTCAATAATATTTCCATTTCTCATTCATTTATTTCACATAATATTCATATACAAGTCATAAATAAATACTCAATGTTCCATTCATAAACAAAATTTTCACTATTTACATTAATATCAAAATACATTACATAAGTCTTAATTATACATGAGAAAATAAAAGTTAATTACAAAATACCAAAATAAAACCTAGTGTCCTACTAATGCACTGATGACGGTGAGGTGACACGGATACTATGCAGAGCTGCAAAGGATCTCACCCAGTCTATGGTCTACTGGGCTCTCGGTCGGTCTCTCCAGAACCTACGCGTGGCAAAAAACAACACGCTAAGCAATAATGCTTAGTGGTGCCAATAATAAAATAAAAAGAAATAATAGAAAAAAAATATGCAGTGCATGTTTTAATGTCTTATGCTAATAATTTTTTGATCATTATTAGTAATCTTATTTATTTTGTATTTGTTATATTCATAATTTTATTAAATTTATCCACTTCCATTTTTAGTTGCCCAAGTAACCTATACTGGATGACAGGACTGGATAAACGGGTAAACTGGCACTGGGTATCAAGTACCTCGGGCCGTCACACCATCGGTCACATATGTATCTCCCGATGTGCAACAGAACAGCTAATAAGCTGTAATAACATTAGGCACAAGGCCGAGTATCAACATAATGTCAGAATGGCTAAAAGCCAGGAAATCACAGAATGACATAATACCATGTGCAGTACTACTAACTGAACCCTATTGGTATGCCAACCTATCCAAACCAATCTTGCTAGGTGTACTAGGGCATGTTATACTTTTAAATTGTACAACAGGTACATTAGTTCTAATACTCCCAACATCCCACATTTTGCATTCTAAAATTGTTGGTATTGGTTGCCAATACCATTTCTAAGCTTAGTGCTAGTTGTTCAAAATTTTCAGATTTCAAGCCTTATGTTTACTGTTCCATTGGTCATTTTTACAGTAGGAATTTGATAAAATTGTCTTCATGAAAGTTGTTCCTTATTTTGTCTAGTTACATTTCCTTTTTTGAATCACTCCATTTGGAGTTTTGTAGCTCAAGTTATAGCCTAAACACCATAACTAGCCGGATTGGATAGAATCCAAAATTTTGGGCAAAACTGGTTCTGCCAGATTTGGTAACCTAAGTTTGGCTGGCAATTTGACTAGATCATGGTCAGAATTTGGATTTGTGTTCTTCATGAAAGTTTTAGGTCTATGTCTCAGCTTTCTTTTGGTAAAATTTCAGGTTAATTGGACCTTTCTACACTGAGTTATGACTGAATGAATAAACACTGTTCATTTGGTCATTTTGCCAAGGCAGAATACAAGTCACCCGGATTAAGGCAATTTTTAGGTCAACTTGGTTTGGTTTTCTGGGCAAGGTTTCTTCACCAAAATTGTGCCATTATGTGTCTAGTTTCATATCCAATTGGCTTTACACCAATTAAACCTCTATAACTCCAGTTATTGCTGCCCAAACCAGCTAGACTCATGGTCAGTCCTGCAGGTCAGCCAAGGGCAGCTTGCCTAACCTCAATTCCATTGTCCTAAATCACTTCAATTCCTCCTCACATATAGCCAAATGGTCCCTAATTGACCATTTCAATTTTCATATACTATTATATGAGCAAAACCTAATTTCATTAAAGTCTCCAAGTTTTCTAGTTCCATACATACATTTCACTTGCACTTAAATGTTTAAACACTCATCTCATGTCAAGGCATCTCACATACTATTTTGTTTCAAGGAAATTGATGAAACCCTTAACATCCCTAAGCTGCAAAAATTTTATAGATAAACACACATAAATTATACTATGTTTTTATGACAATTTCCACTTGACTCATGGCCTTAAACATGAATTAAGCAAGAAAAGGAGGAGATTGGACACTAACCTTTTGAGCAGAATTTTCCCACTCAAAATTCCTTCACTTTCTTTGGCTTTCTTGGCAGCCAAACACTTGCTCAAGAAGTAGAGATAAATTTTGTTGAAGTGGACTTAGGGTTTCAAGTGAGATTTGGGTGGGTTATAAAGCTTGGATAAAGCTTTAATGGTGGTAAGGGTTAGGAGAGCTACGGATGGAAGAAGAAAGTAAAAGGAAAACTGATTTTTTCTTTCTTTCATTTCTGCCCATTTAACTCATTTTAAGTGAGTTATAGCCATGTGTCACCATGTGATTGGGTGGAGGCACACTAATGACATCATGTGATGTCATAATTTATTATTTAATTCATTTTCTTTTTTTTTCTTTTCTACTAAATTTCAATTTAATTTGTAGCAATATTTACTCATATTTTATATCATAATAATTATTTACTTAACTGGACAAGTCGGCCAAAAATCATCTCTGAAGACGAAATGACCAAAATGCCCTCCGTTTGGCTTATTGAGCCAAAATTGTCTGTACCGATTGAAAAATTTTTCTAAGCATTTTCTTGGCATTCTAATGCCATAGAAACCTCAATGACCCTTCTCTGGAGTCTTAAAAATTATTTTATGAATTTTTCCCCGGGTCTAGGGCTCCTAGTTGCGAGAACCGCAACTTCCCACTAGGTTACCCATCGCTAGGGCACCGGCTCATTTAACTTGGTTGTATTTTATTTCTAAAATTTTTTCTAAATTTTTCTTATTAATATTTGAGTTAATTATGGTTCCTCACTTTAGTTTAAATATTTTTTCGGACATTCTAGCTGTCCGGACCGACACTGGTCATCGGAACAGTAGGATGTACGGAGTTGCTACAGGGAGGGTGTTACAACTCTTCCCCTCTAATTTAAATTTCGTCCACGAAATTTACCTGATGCAAACAGTTGAGGGAACTGTTGCCTCATTGTCTCTTCACTTTCCCAAGTTGCCTCATCGGTATTGTGGTGCCTCCAAAGCACTTTCACCAGTGGAATCTGCTTATTCCTCAACTCTTTCACTTCCCGAGCCAGGATCCGTATGGGTTCTTCTTCATATGTCAAATCCGGTTGTATTTCAATTTCTCCCATGCAGATGACATGTGAAGGATCTGAGCAGTATCTTCTTAGCATAGATACGTGGAACACATTATGGATCTTGTCCAGCTCTGGTGGTAAAGCTAGCCTGTAGGCCACTGGTCCCACACGTTCAATGGCTTCATATGGGCCAATGAACCTAGGGCTTAACTTACCTTTTCTTCCAAACCTCAGTACCTTCTTCCACGGTGACACCCTGAGGAACACTTTGTCACCAACCGCATATTCTATTTCTTTTCTCTTCAGGTTGGCATAAGATTTTTGTCTGTCTGAGGCAACCTTCAGATTGGCTTTGATTAGTTTTACCTTCTTCTCAGTCTGTTTCACCAGGTCTGGCCCTACCAATTTATCTTCACCCAATTCAATCCAGCACACTGGAGTTCTACATTTCCTCCCATACAGCGCTTCATACGGGGCCATTTGTATGCTAGCTTGGTAGCTATTGTTGTATGCAAATTCTGCCAGTGGGAGGTATCTATCCCAACTTCCCTCAAATTCAATGACACAACTCCTCAGCATATCCTCAAGGACCTGACATATATTTCATGTTATTATTATCATTTCAGTTCAATATTTGTGTTAGTTCAATTGGTTTCAATTATTTACCTGGATTACTCTTTTTGATTGCCCATCCATCTGAGGATGGAAATCTGCGCTGAAGTGGAGTTGTGTACCCAAGGATTCATGCAACTTCTTCCAGAATCTCGATGTAAACCTTGGGTCTCGATCAGATATGATTGAAAGTGGAATTCCATGCAATCTAACTATCTCACTAATATACAATTCTGCTAACTTCTCCAGTGAGTAGTCAGTCCTAACTTGGCAGAAAATGTGCTGACTTCATCAATCTATCTACTATCACCCATACTGCATCATGCTTCTTCTGGGTGAGAGGTAGACCACTTACAAAATCCATGGTGACCCGATCCCATTTCCATTCAGGTATGAGTATAGGCTGTAGCAAACCCGATGGAACTTATGTTCTACCTTGACTTGCTGACGTGTCAAGCATTTAGTCACATAGTCAACTATGTCCTTCTTCATACCAGGCCACCAATACTGAAGTTTCAGATCATGATACATTTTTGTACTTCCTGGGTGCATAGCATAAACACTGGTGTGTGCCTCTTTCAGAATACTGACTTTAAATTCCCCATCATCTGGTACACATACTCGTCCTTTGTAGTACAGACACCCATCTGTTTTCACTTCATAGTCAGTTTCTTTCCCTTCTAGGATTTTGCTCATAATAGCCTTTAGCTTCTCATCTACCTTCTGTCCATCTAAAATCTGCTGTAGCAGGTTTGGCCTCACTTGCAACTCAGTCAAAATAGCTCCATCTCGAGCCAAAGATAGAAGGGCATTCAATGGTCTCAAAGTTGTGATGGATTTTTTGCTCAAAACATCTACAACTACATTTGCCTTCCCAGGATGGTAGTCAATTACACAATCATAGTCCTTCAGGAACTCAATCCATCGCCTCTGTCTAAGGTTGAGCTCCTTCTGGGTTGGCAAGTATTTCAGACTCTTGTGATCTGTGTAAATGTAGCACTTTTCACCATACAAGTAGTGCTTCCATATGTTCAGTGCGAAGATAATTGCTGCAAGTTCTAGATCATGGGTAGGGTAATTTTGTTCATGTGGCCTTAGCTGCCTGGAAGCATAAGCGACCTGTCACACCTTACCCCTCTGTAAGGCATAACATGATCCCGTAGAATACTTAATGAACTACCGAACTTCACCTACCGATAACTCATTAAGCACCCTACAAGGGATTTTAAAACAATTTCTTACTTTTGGTAAGTGGTGAGCATTTCTAATAAGTATTTAAAACATGTACTTAAGTGAAAAGCTAGGTGGAAATTTTGGCCCATGTTATTTTTTCGCAATTTTTATAAAAATTTTGACAGAGTTTCCTCTGTATTTGGAGAAAACCGTTCTTCAAATACCTGTAAAAAGCACTTTTAAAAATTTTTCTCAGCCACAACTTCAATTTCACAATCAAACTCTATCAATTTCAACAATTCCACAATCATTTCATTTGAGACAAAACAATTTATATACATCCTTACAAAATTCACATCAAAAGAAATACAAACTAAATTTTATTACAAACTTCATACAAATTTTGTACAAGCTGCTCAAGACCCATTTACATGTCCATACCTTTATATGCAATACATACATCAAAATAAATATTTACTGAGTGGTATAAATTATACCCGAAGACTTCAAGATGATAGCTCCTCACACCTCAGCAGCTTAGTCTGCTGCTCTTCTAGTCTCTGTATCTGCGACAGCAATAGAAGCTATCGCTGAGTACTAGGACTCAGTGGTACACAACATACTAAAATAATCTTTATGCAAAAATAAAATCACATTTATTCAAAAATTTGACTAAACATGATCATTAAACACAAAACATGAATTATGAGATTTTAATGCAAACCAAGTTCATTTCAAAGTATCAAAACACATTTCATAAAACCCACAGTTAGATCATGCCATTCGAAACAAATAGAATCTCAATAGCCAGAGGCTAAAGAGAAATCATATCACAAGGCTAGCTAGCTCAAATATATGGACATCCATTCACATCCTCTTCTACTGGCACACCTCAACACTTCTCCAGAGAAGGAATCAAAATTCAAAACTAATTACCCCCACTAGTCGTGCTAGTGAGGTGTTCAAATATATGGTCATGACACTGTGGTTTCAAAACTTATCTTAACAATTTATTAAACATTGTCATTTCACAATAACTTCCAACAATTTAAGTCAAAACATCATAACTAATGTCACAAATAAATTCTCAATAATTCAAAGCAAATGTAAAATACATATTTCATTCACTTTATCAATACATTTTAAAGCATAATGATGTTGTGCACAAACCTCAAATGAGTCGCCTTTTTGGCCTTAACTCGACTCCTCGGGTTCTGTCCTGGTATTCTTTTCTACTGAAACACAAAATTTAATAGTGTTTCAGTACCATAATTTAACATAAATCCAAAAATAAATTTAACTTCACTTATACCTAGCTCTAACGTGCGAATTTCGACGTTCTTGAAATTTTGTGTTTTGGGTTACTATTCACTGCACTATTCAAGTCAAATAGTTGACTTTCTAAGGCTTAATAGGTATGGGAACTCCAACTTTACCCACATACCACATTTTGGTCATTAAACTTGTTGGTTTTGGTCGTTTTCTCAAAGCTTAGGTCATTTTGGCAAAATTACCAATTTTCGATTTTGGAGTTCTAAGTTGCACTATTCCATTGGTCAATCTACTGTTGGAATTTGACAAAACTTCCTTCATAGAAAATGTTCCTTATTGTCTTAAGTGTATTCTCATTTTTGGATCACCTCAATCGGAGTTTTGTAGCTCAAGTTATGGCCAAAATAAAATTACTGTTCACATGCACTGTTTATGCTGAGATTTTGGGTTCTGGCAGATTTTGATCCAACTTTGGTCAGTAATTTGATTAAGTTAAGTTCATAATTTGGTCTAAATTTCTTCATATGAAATGTTCTACTATGTCTTAGGTTTCCATCGGTTCAAGAATCGCCTAAATCGGAGTTTTGTAGAGAGAGTTATAACCCTTCAAACATTACTGCTCAATAGAAATTCTGCAGAGTTGCAGGTTTGGTAACTCAACTTTGCTCAATAATTTGAATGGGTTAATGGCATAATTTGGGGTGGTGTTCTTCATAACAGTTTTAGATCTATACCTTATCTAATTGCTGGTAAAATTTCAGGTCAATTTGACCTTCCTAGCTCGAGTTATGACCTTCATTTGGTCAGTTTAGTGCAGTGGCAGCCTGCTCTCATTTCACTTTGGTCAATTTGTTCACCCAGTTTTGGTCAGTTTTTGGGCATGGTTCCTTAATGAAAATTGTGCTCTTTTATGTCTATTTTCATCCCCAATTTGTGGCATATCAATTGGACTTGTAAAATTTGAGTTTTGGTCCTTCAAAGTGGGTTTGGTCATGCTACCAGCAGCATGACCATTGGACCTACGAATTTGGTTTTCATTCCAACAATTCCCACACATTTCCTTTGGTCATTATTGACCATTTTTCAGTTCACAAGTGGTCAAAGATATCATTTATGCATTTCTTCAAAATTTGGTTCACAAACCCTAAGTCCCAAAACCCTAACTTACTAAATTATTGTATTTAACTATATTTATGCATCTCTATCCTACTACCATGCTCATACAAACTTACTACACCTTTAATTCATTCAAAATACATCAAACTTTCCTACATCCATGGCTGGCCGAAATTTCAGTTTGTCCTTCCCCATATTTTTATTTCATTTTAACACATTACAAGCTAATTCAACAACTAATGATGCATTAAAAATGGAAAGTAACAAGTTAACATGCTCACCTCTCTTAAATCCTCAAAACCCTATCTTTAGCTCCTCTTTCTTCTTGAAATTCTCTTCTCAAGTTGCAACTACAAGCTTTAATGAAGTTCCTATGAGAGTTATTAAGGTTGGGTAATGAAAAATTAAGCTTAAAGGTAAGCTTAAATGAAAAGCTTTCATGGAGGATTTATGGAAGAGAGGAGGCGGCAACAAGAGAGAAGAAGAAGGGTTTTTCTAATTTTTTTTTCTTTTGTTTCCTTTATTTATTTAGGCTTAGGGAAGACCATAAAAAATCTAATTTAATAAATATTTAATTAATTCTTTTATGACATCATTCATGATGTCATCACCTTTGACTTTTCTAACTTCTTTCTTTTTTTTTCTATTTATTTTTTTTATTAGTTCTTTAATTTAATTCTCGATTCTAAAATTTTCTTTTCTCCGTTTTTATTTGACAGTTAGGTCAGGAGTCAGCTCTCGGGGTCAATTGACCAAATTGCCCCTCGCCGGTTCATCCCGGTTTGCAAATAATTTCATATTTCTTTCGGCTCCCTGACCTAATTATTTGACTGGCTTAACAGTTCTTTTTCATGATTTTCTCTTTTCCACTGTGTCCATAAGGGTCTTAAGGACCGCAGCGTCACTTTTTACGGTTCGAAATTTGAGTTTAAAATGACTTCGCAGTCGTTCCCGAGGAGGTCACTCATCGCTGTGACTCTCGGCTCGTTTAACTTCTTATGTTCTGTTTTTCTTATTTATAGTTAACTAATTAAACATTACTAATTATTTGTGTTTATGGCTTCTCAAGTTGTCTTAAGTGTGGCTCTAATCTCCTTAATTGTCCGGACCGACACCGGTCACCAGAACAGTGAAATCTACCAGGCTATGCAAACGGGGGTGTTACACGACCACCTTCCCCTCTTGCATCAATACACACCCTAACCCATTATGAGAGGCATCACTGTAGACTACAAAGTCCTTTCCCGACACTGGCTGTGTTAATACTGGTGCCTCTATCAGCATAGTCTTCAACTTCTCAAAACTAGCCTGACACTTGTCATTCCAGTCAAATTTGACATTCTTGTGTGACAACTTGGTCATTGGAGTAGCTATTAACGAAAATCCCTTCACAAATCTTCTGTAATACCCAGCTAGTCCCAAGAAACTTCTAACCTCAATTGTATTTCTAGGAGGCTTCTATTCCATCACCGCTTCTATTTTCTTGGGATCCACCCTAATCCCATCAGCTGACACTATGTGTCCAAGGAATGCAATCTCATTTAACCAAAAGTCACACTTGGACAACTTAGCATACATCTTCTTTTCTCTCAAGGTTTACAGAACAATCCTCAAATGCTCATCATGTTCTTCACTGGTCTTGGAATACACCAAAATATCATTAATAAAGACCACTTTGAACCGATCTAGGTATGGATGAAAGATACGGTTCATAAGGTCCATGGATGCTGCTGGTGCATTTGTTAGGCCAAAGGGCATCATCAGAAACTCATAATGCCCATACCAGGTCCTGAATGCAGTCTTTGGCACATCTGCATCCTTCACCCTCAAATGATGATACCCTGATCTGAGATCAATTTTAGAAAATACTCCTGCTCCCTTCAACTGATCAAACAGATCATCAATTCTAGGCAACGGATATTTGTTCTTCACTGTTGTCACACCCTACCCCTCTGTAAGGCATAACATGATCCCATAGTATACCTAATGAATTACCAACTTCGTCTACTAATAACCCATTAAATACACTATAAGGGATTTTAAAATTTTTTTTACTTCTTTTTACAGTGCTGAGCACTATTTACAGGTATTAAAAATTTTTTTTTTGAACTGAAGTGAAACAGCTAACACATTTGAATTATTAGTAATTTCTATAAAAATTTTGGCAGAGTGCCATCTGTATTTTGAATAAAACAGTTCTTCAAAAACCTGTAAAAAGCACTTCAAATATATTTCTCAATCTCAAACTCCAACATTTAATCAACACAATATTTACAAACCAAAATAATTTACAATTTATTTTACAACTTCAATGTACAATTTTAATTTACAACTGCTCAAAACCAAGAACACTATATACATACAGTGAACACACATTACAATACAAAATGCAAAATATGGTATACTCAATATACCCGATGAACTCTCAATATAGCATTAGCAGCCTAGTCTGCACGCCTACACTTTCTACTGCGACAAAGAATGAAAGCTATCGCTGAGTAAGATTTACTCAGTGGTGCACAATAACAATTTGAAATGCGATATATAAATCTTTTATTGACAATTCACAAATCAAATAATTCACAATTTACAAAGTTCATATAACATAAATTTGATAAAATAACTGAATAACATAGTTTTGCCAATCAATAACAGCATTTGATCAAATAACTGAATAATACAGTTTTGCCAATCAATAACAATATTTGATCAAATAACTAAATAATACAGTTTTGCCAATCAATAACACCATTTGATCAAATAACTGAATATACAGTGTTGCCAATCAATAAAACAATTTGATCAAATAACTGAATAATATAGTTTTGCCAATCAATAACACAATTTGATCAAATAACTGAATAATACAGTTTTGCCAATCAATAACATAATTTAATCAAATAACTGAATAATACAGTTTTGCCAATCAATAACACCATTTGATCAAATAACTGAATAATACAGTGTTGCCAATCAATAAAACAATTTAGGCTATGACACAATTTTTCCGCACATGCCGTGTTGTACACCACGACAAGACACACTCACCCCAATAATCGAAATCAATGAGGGAGGAAGCTAGCTAAATAATGAGTACTCATCCACACTCACCTCAGACTGGCAAGTCAAAGAGGGAGGAACATAATCACACTCACCCCAGACTGATAAGTCAAAGAGGAAGGAATATAATAACAGTGTCATGCCAAGTGTGAATCAAAACAATTCCAAATCAAAATATTTCATACAATTCCCAAATCACATTTTATCTCAAAATTTCCATTTGCAAAGTAGGCAACACGATAATTTCCAAATAAGATTCTCAAAGCCAAAACAATAAAAAATTATTCATAACTCGTTTCTCCAAATAAATTTTCTAGTAAAAGCAGTGAATATAAAAAGTATTGTGCACAGACACAATTTAAAACTATAATGTTCAAATAAATTTTTAAGTAAAAAATAAGAAATCAAAATTATTGTGCACAAACACAATTTAAAACAATAACATACAAATAATCATAATTTATTTCAATTGAAAAATTCAAAAGAAATAACTATTGTACATAAACCTCTGATATATGCCTCTTGGCCCTGACTCAGTGTTTCCTTCCCTTTCCCTGAGTCTTTGCTAACTGAAACACACAATTTGAAGTGTTTCAATACTCATTTAAACTGTCTCTAAGAATAAAGCTTAATAATTAACTTATTGAATTCTATTATTTCCTTACTCAACCTAAGATGTCGACCCTCGATGCACTCTAGGTGAATTAGGTTTTAATGTTACCAATATGTCACATTTGTAGCCTTTTCGTATTGGTATATGTTACCAAATTTATTTCCATGTATATTGCGTTTTATTGCAATTTGTCGGATTCTGGTATACTAATTTGACCTAGCCGGATGACCTAGTTTCCTTGGTTTTCGGGTTTTGGTCAAAACTACAAACTTGTAGGTTTATGTCTTATTGCACACGGGGCAAAATTTCAGGACATTCTGAGTTATGTAGACCAAGTTATGGTCAATCTACCAATGCTGGTCAAAATGTATCAAAATGGTCACTTTAGGTCATTTTTAGGTCACTTTTTGTTCGGCCAATTTTTAGAGCTGAACTTGTGCAAGCTATTTGACTTCCTTATGGTCATTTCTGGGTGTTGGTGTCTCCATAAGAGTTGTAGATATATGTCTCAACTATTCATGGTAAAAATTTCAGGTCAATTGGACTTTGTTTGAATGAGTTATGGCCAAAACATTAACTGCTGCCCAAATGGTCAATTTTCAGGCTTTCAATGCACTAATCTGGATTTGGTCATTTTTCAAGTCACCTTCTAAGCAGAATTTTGGTAAGCTTCCTTCATGAAAGTTGGCACATTTTTGTGTCTAGTTTCACCTCCAATTGGTCCCATACCAATTGGAGTCACACACTTAAGGTTTTAAGCCAAAACACACACTGCCCTGCTACACACTCTTCATCACATACCAAAGGACACATTTAACACTTACCAAGTTACACATTCATGCCAATTTTGGTTTGTACCATAACCTAAACACATTTTACTTCACATTGTTGGTCATCTTGGCAGCTTGTAATCACACTCAATATGCACATTATATTATAGAATTTTCGAAGTCCAAATTACAAATAATTTAACCACATCACAAGCTCATTTACATATCCAAACTCAAACCCTTATACACATATACATGCTGCCATAACAAGCACTATAATTCAACAATATAATTCCATAAACCAACCCATGAAATAACATATTTGATCTACACTTCAACTTTGCTGAATTGTACATCTCTTCAATTAGCTTCCAAGCTTCCAAAATCAAGTGTACTTTCACATACATTTAGTATACATCACCCAATTTATTCCTACACACATAAACACTTCATCAACACTTTAATCTACCATTTACATACAAGGATAAACTGTTCTTATGGATTTTCCATGGCTGCCAAAAATGTACCTCTCCCTTAACTCATCAAACTTTAAAAATCCTTCCACAATTCAACTACCCATAACATCCATTCAAGGTTTAATGAAACCATAATAAAAAACACATACTTACCACTTTTGAAACTCTTCAAAACCTCACCAAAACTTGATATTCTTACTGCTTATCTACTACCCAAGTTGTGTAGAACAACTTTAGTGAAGGAAAGTGTAAGGAAATAGGCTTGGATCATGGGAGAATGAAGCTTGCATGAATTCGGCCATGGAGGAATTCCTTTCTTTCATTTTTGGCCGGTTTTTGCAATGTTGAAGATGAGTTTCTGCTGTCCACATGGTGATTAACTGTCCACTTTATGGAGTTAGTGGACCACTAAGTGAAGATGTAATATTTGTTTATTCTTAAATTTCCAAATTCTCACATTAAGCTCCTATCTTTTGCTATTTAAACTATGTACCACCAATTTAATTTTTCATGACATTTTCCAAGTGCAATATCATTTATTTTTAATGGATATTTAGGTCAAAAGACAACTCGGGGTGTTCGGGTTGCATTCTCGATTTTTCGATAACACTGAGTTTTGTCGTTTTCTTGATTTCCCGTTTTTCTTTGTACTAATTAATCAATTTTTCTTTGATATTTCTAATGATATTTATACTTCAATAGATGTATATTTAAGTCTTAAAAATATTTTCCAGGGTTCCCCGCTGTCCAGGACTAGTCAACGGTCCACGCCGCAACTTCCCGGTGCAGTCACCCATCGCTAGGGTTCTCGGCTCGTTTAACTTGGTTACATTTCATTGATATTATTTTTTCTTTGTTTTTCTTGTATTTTCTTTTCTTGTATTTCGTTATTTTATGTCTCCTCATCTATATCTAAGTGAGTTCTAGGCATCCTAGCTGTCCGGACAACACTGGTCACCGGAATAGTAGAATGCACTACTGAACATAGGGGTGTTACAACTATCACTTTATTCAACTGCCGGTAATCGATGCACAACCTTAAAGTCCCATCCTTCTTCTTTACAAACAGCACTGGAGCTCCCCCATGGTGACACACTGGGGCGTATGAACCCCTTATCCAGCAACTCCTGTAACTGGATTTTCAGTTCCTTTAATTCTGTAGGTGCCATCCTATAAGGAGCAATAGAGATTGGTGCTGTACCCGGCAGTATCTCAATAGCAAATTCAACTTCCCTTTCTGGTGGCAAGCCAGGCAATTCTTCAGGGAATACAACTGGGAAGTCTCTTACTATGGGTATGTCACACAGATCTGACTTAGCCTGCCTAGTATCCACCACATGTGCTAGGTAGGCTTCACAGCCTTTTCTCATCAGTTTTCTTGTAACTGTGGCTGAGATGACATTGGACAAGAAATCTGTCCTTTCCTCCACAACTGTGATCTCATTACCCTCAAGAGTTTCTAAAGAAATTCTCTTCAATTTACAACCAACCATTGCCTGATGACGTGACAATCAGTCCATTCCCAAAATCACGTCAAACTCATGGAAAGGCAACTCAATCAGGTCTGCTAAGAATTCATACCCCTGAATCCTTAACGGGCAACCCTTGTATACTTTGTTCACCACTACACTGTGGCCCAATGGATTAGTGACCAGAATGTCTTGGTCACTCTCCCTTACTAATATCCCCCTTTCTACAGGTAGGTTGATGCAGATGTATGAATGAGTGGATTCTGGATCCACCAATGCATGCACAGATGTATTGTAGAGGGAGAACGTACCCCTGATGATGTCTGGGGCATCTTGCTCCTCCTGAGCTCTCATAGCATAAGCTCTGGCAGGTGGTCTGCCCTCAGGCCTCTCTGTTGGCTCAGAAGCAGGCCTCTGTGATGGTCCTACTGCCTCAGATTTGCCAGATTTCCTACCCCTTTGTGGTGCAGGAGCAGGTTTGTCTACTTGTGTTAGAGTAGCTGTAGTAGTTATGTGTGGACAGTTTCTCAACTGATGCTCTGTCGACCCACACCTTAAGCAGGCACCCGTCACTCTCCAACATTCCCCCTTATGCCACTTCAGGCAATGCGGACATGCAGAAGATGCTGGGGCTGGTCTCTTGAACCCCGTCCCTGGAGAGCTGCCCACTGATGGTATGGACTGACCTCTCTTAGGGGTGAACTATGGCCTGGGTCCTTGGGACTGACCCTGACCTTGTGGTTGACCTGAACTCTGTGCAGGTGGACCTTTGAACTTCTTTCCTAGTGCAGGAGATGAGCTAGACTGACCCAGGCCCCTCTTCTACTGTCTCTCTCTTCTGATTTGCTCAATTATTCTCACTTTCTCCACTTTTAATGCAACTTCCACTAACTTAGTGAAGTCTGTAATTCCCAAGGCAGTGATCATGATCTTTTTGTTGTCATTTAATCCCTCTTCAAATCTCTTACACCTTTTGGCTTCATTAGGGACTATCTCCCTTCCATAGCGGCTTAGTCTGACAAATTCCTTTTCTTACTCGGCCACTGTCAGCTGTCTCGGCCTTAGGTTAATGAACTCTCTTCTTCTCTCTTCCAGGTATACACTACCCACATATTTTTTCTTGAATTCTGAGAGGAAGAAGTCCCAAGTTATTACTTCTAGCTGTACTTCACTGGACACTGTATCCCACCATTCATATGCATCATTTTGCAACAAAGATATAGCAGCTTCTAGATTTTACTCTGGAGTGCAGTGGAGTTGTTTTAAAACCCTTCCTGTTCTGTTCAACCAATTTTCGGCTGCAACAGAATCATCTTTTCTCTTGCCAAAGAAATCTACTGCTCCAAAATTTCTCAGTCTTTCCAGGTGTGATTTCTGCTGTGGAGGTGGTGGTGGTGGTGGCATTACCCCAGCCATTTGTCTAAAGAATTCGTCCATTTGCTGGAACATGGCCAGTGGAGGCTGAGCAGGCTCTGCTTGAGCAAGCGGAGTAGATTCTCCCTTACCCCCAGTCTCAGCTGCTGCAGGTGAAGCATGACTCTCCACTTCCTCCTCAACTGCCCTCTGAGATGTAGGGTCCATATCCTATTCAAAATAACAAAGACAAACAGATCTGCATTAGTGTCACCTCGACTCTTACAACTGCAATGCATGGTATGGACTCAATCTAGGCCCAGAAACGCTTAAATCGTGCTCTGATACCACTAAATCTGACACCCCTTACCCGTCTACAGTATAGCCGAGTAAGATATGTCACACAGTGTACCGGAACACCCTATTTTATTTCAATCATTTCTTAACCTTCCTAATTTATTTTTTTTAAGTTATGAAGTACAATTTGTGAAATATAATTCATTTAAGTCATTTATTGAAATTATAATTTATTTGAGGTTTCGCAAATTTTATAGAAAATTCGGCAGAGTGCCGGCTAAAAATGGATAAAATAGTTCTTCGGAACCTATGAAAAGCACTTCCAAAATTTTCTATCATTCCCAAACTTCATTTCATCAACAATGTCTCAATATTTTTCAACAACATTTCCGTTTCTCATTCATTCATTTCACATAATATTCATATACAAGTCATAAATAAATACTCAATGTTCCATTCATAAACACAATTTTCACTATTTACATTAATATCAAAATACATTACATAAGTCTTAATTATACATGAGAAAATAAAAGTTAATTACAAAATACCAAAATAAAACCTAGTGTCCTACCAATGCACTGATGACGGTGAGGTGACATGGATACTATGCAGAGCTGTAGAGGATCTCACCCAGTCTGTGGTCTATTGGGCTCTCGGCCGGTCTCTCTAGAACCTACGCGTGGCAAAATGCAACGCGCTAAGCAATAATGCTTAGTGGTGTCAATAATAAAATAAAAAGAAATAATAGAAAAAAAATATGCAGTGCATGTTCTGATGTCTTATGCAGACAATTTTTCGATCATTATTGGTAATCTTATTTATTTTGTATTTGTTATGTTCATAATTTCATTAAATTTATCCACTTCCGTTTTTAGTTGCCTAAGTAATCTATACTGGATGATTGGAGTGGATAAACGGGTAAACTGGCACTGGGTATCAAGTACCTCGGGCCGTCACACCATCGGTCACATATGTATCTCCCGATGTGCAACAGAACAGCTAATAAGCTGTAATAACATTAGGCATAAGGCCAAGTATCAACATAATGTCAGAATGGATAAAAGCCATGAAATCATAGAATGGCATAATACCATGTGCAGTACTGCTAACTGAACCCTATTGGCATGCCAACCTATCCAAACCAATCTTACTAGGTGTACTATGGCATGTTACACTTTTAAATTGTACAATTATTGAAATTTAAGTTTAGGTGTTACTATTCATTTCATTAGTTAATTAAAATGTTAACTTTTATATAGAAAATAGGTACATTGGTTCTAATACTCCCAACATCTCACATTTTGCATTCTAAAATTATTGGTATTGGTTGCCAATACCATTTCTAAGCTTAGTGCTAGTTGTTCAAAATTTTCAGATTTCAAGTCTTGGGTTTACTGCTCCATTGGTCATTTTTATAGTAGGAATTTGACAAAATTGTTTTCATGAAAGTTGTTCCTTATTTTGTCTAGTTACATTTCCTTTTTTGAATCACTCCATTTGGAGTTTTGTAACTGAAGTTATGGCCTAAACACCATAACTAGCCGGATTGGATAGAATCCAAAATTCTGGGCAAAATTGGTTCTGCCAGATTTGGTAACCTAAGTTTAGTTGGCAATTTGACTCGATCATGGTCAGAATTTGGATTTGTGTTCTTCATGAAAGTTTTAGGTCTATGTCTCAGCTTTCTTCTGGTAAAATTTCAGGTCAATTGGACCTTTCTACACTGAGTTATGACCAAATGAATAAATACTGTTCATTTGGTCATTTTGCCCAGGCAGAATGCAAGTCACCCAGATTAGGGCAATTTTTAGGTCAACTTAGTTTGGTTTTCTGGGCAAGATTTCTTCACCAAAATTGTGCCATTATGTGTCTAGTTTCATGTCCAATTGGCCTTGCACCAATTGAACCTCTATAACTCTAGTTATTGCTGCCCAAACCTCCTAGACTCATGGTCAGTCCTATAGGTCAGCCAAGGGCAGCTTGCCGAACCTCAATTCCATTGTCCTAAATCACTTCAATTCCTCCTCACATATAGTCAAATGGTCCCTAATTGACCATTACAATTTTCATATACCATTATATGAGCAAAACCTAATTTTGTTAAAGTCTCCAAGTTTTCTAGTTCCATACATACATTTCACTTGCACTTAAATGTTTAAACACTCATCTCATGTCAAGGAATACACATAAATTATATTATGTTTTTATGACAATTTCCACTTGACTCATGACCTTAAACATGAATTAAGCAAGAAGAGGGGGAGATTAGATACTAACCTTTTGAGCAGAATTTTCCCACTCAAAATTCCTTCACTTTCTTTGGCTTTCTTGGCAGCCAAACACTTACTCAAGATGTAGAGACAAATTTTGTTGAGGTAGACTTAGGGTTTCAAGTGAGATTTGGATGGGTTATAAAGCTTGGATAAAGCTTTAATGGTGGTAAGGGTTAGGAGAGCTACGGATGGAAGAAGAAAGTAAAAGGAAAACTGATTTTTTTTTTCTTTCATTTCTGCCCATTTAACTCATTTTAAGTGAGTTATAGCCATGTGTCACCATGTGATTGGGTGAAGGCACACTAATGACATCATGTGATGTCACAATTTCTTATTTAATTCATTTTCTTTTTTTTTTCTACTAAATTTCAATTTAATTTATAGCAATATTTACTCATATTTTATATCATAATAATTATTTACTTAACTGGACAAGTCGGCTAAAAATCATCTCTGAAGACGAAATGACCAAAATGCCCTCCGTTTGGCTTATTGAGCCAAAATTGTCTGTACCAATTGAAAAATTTTTCTAAGCATTTCCTTGGCATTCTAATGCCATAGAAACCTCAATGACCCTTCTCTGGAGTCTCAAAAATTATTTTATGAATTTTCCCCCGGGTCTAGGGCTCCTAGTTGCGAGAACCGTAACTTCCTACTAGGTTACCCATCGCTAGGGCATTGGCTCATTTAACTTGGTTGTATTTTATTTTTAAAATTTTTCCTAAATTTTTCTTATTAATATTTGAGTTAATTATAGTTCCTCACTTTAGTTTAAATATTTTTCCGGACATTCTAGCTGTCTGGACCGACACTGGTCACCGAAATAGTAGAATGTACGAAGTTGCTACAGGGAGGGTGTTACAATTTTAATTAATTCAATCACCACGAAACTAGGGTTTGAGTTAATTAGAATACACCCTAGGTGCCTTAAGAGAGGATTTAGGATAACTTAGGACTAATTTCCATTAAGAGAAACGATCCTCAATTCAGTAAATAAACTAGATAACATCCCTAGTAAGATTTAAGTGTGAAATCTTAATTTCGGAATTGTTTCAAAATAAATCATTTCGTTTTAAGTTTACCATTCTGGTGTTTAAAGTTAACAAACTTCATTCCCTAAGTATTCAATAGCCTAGACAGTCAAAATTACTGTGTAGATTGGTACTTGCTAAACAAAATCCTCATGGGAATGATACTCTACTCATCACTTTATTACTTGTTAGCGATCCGTGCACTTGCGGCAGTTGCAAAATAGTGAAATAAGTTTTTAGCGCCATTGCCAGGGATTTTGGTTTTAGTAATATCAATCGATAGGCAATTTAGCTGATTTAGGCAATTATATTTATTATTTTATTTTATTTTACTGGTTGTATTTCTTTTCTTTTCTCTCAGGTGCCTGATCTGGTATATGACTAGAACAAAGCTAGAAGAAATTTTGGACTGTGATGCGGAGATAGACAGAACTCTGAAAGCCATTAGGAGGGAAAGGAAATATCAAGAGCACGGTCAAGGAGATCCTGAAATCCTAACCATGGCCGATAATAATGACAGACTAAGACTCTTGAGAGATTACGGAGCTCCATCTATCCAAGGATTTCAGCCCAGTGTCACTAGACCCACAGTGGAAGCCAACAACTTTGAATTAAAACTAGCATGGCTCCAAATGATTCAACAAACCCAGTTTGCAGGTTCACTAACAGAAGACCCACACTATTACCTCCAGTGCTTTCTTGCCCTATGTGATACATTCAAGATGAATAGAGTGTCTGATCAAGCAATAAGACTCAGAGCATTCCCATTCTGCCTTTGAGACAGAGCAAGGAAGTGGTTACTTTCTCAACCGGCTGGAACATTCACCACTTGGGAAAACCTCTCTCAAGCTTTTCTAGCAAGGTATTTTCCACCTGCAAAGACTGCAAAACTGAGGTTTGAGCTCAACACCTTCAAACAAAAGGATGGAGAATCACTCTATGACGCACGAGAAAGATATAAAGACCTGCAGAGGGAATGTCCACACCATGGCATAGAAGATTG
The DNA here is from genome assembly GCF_030052815.1 of Hevea brasiliensis. NCBI lineage: Eukaryota > Viridiplantae > Streptophyta > Magnoliopsida > Malpighiales > Euphorbiaceae > Hevea > Hevea brasiliensis. Next base: position 37,363,947 of record NC_079507.1, read on the forward strand.
GCTATTAGTGCAAAATTTTTATAATGGATTACTACCCTCTACAAGGAGCACAGTTGATTCAACTGCAGAGGGTGATCTAATGGAGAAAACAGTACCACAAGTACTTGAACTTCTAGAAAGGGTTGCATACCACAATTATGAGTGGTCAAATGAAAGAGGAAATACAAGGAGAGCTGCAGGGGTTCTGGAAGTAGATGCCCTAAGCATGATAAATGCTCAATTTGATAAGCTCACAAAGAAACTCGAAAGATTGCAAGCCAATGCATTTGGTACAAATAGTCAACATGAGGACAACTATAAAAGAGGATACATGAGTTCAGAATACATCAATTTTAATGAACCCTCCACAGAATAGATGAACTATGTGAATAATGAAGGAAACTTCAACCAGAGGCAGCCTAACAATCCATATTCAAATATTTACAACCCTGGATGGAGGAACCACCCAAATTTCTCATGGTCTAATCAGCAAAACTAGCCAATAAATAAGCAACAAGGGTACAAACCACCAGGACCCTCTGGATTTCAGAACAGAGGTCAAAACTTTGCACAGCCATCACTACCTCTCTAACCTCAACAACCTGAACTGAATTGATTAAACAGCTAACTTCCAGAATGGACCAACTTGCTACTCATAACAAGATGCTAGAGAATCAAATCGCTCAGCAAGCAAGTTCTTCAAGTAAGGCTGCTGGCAAATTGCCTAGCCAACCAGAAATGAACCCATGGGAGCATTGTAAGGAAGTTACACTGAGGAGTGGAAGAACTCTAGTACAACGGTAGAACCGACAGAGGAAACCTTAGAAAAATCTAAAGACCAAGCAGAGAAAAAGGAGGAAGAAGCTAAGAAAGATCAGGAAGAGGAAGCAAGGAAGACAAAGAAATTACCAGAGCCATATCAGCCTCCCCTACCTTTTCCTCAGAGATTTTAGAAAGCCAAATTGGACAAGCAGTTTGGGAAGTTTTTGAAACTTTTACAGAAACTTTACATCAACATCCCCTTCACTGAAGCAGTTTCATAGATGCCATCTTATGCCAAATTTCTTAAAGAGATTCTGTCAAAGAAAAGAAAGCTAGAAGACTATGGAACAGTAGCTCTAATAGAGGAATGCAGTGCCATTCTGCAAAACAAACTGCCTCCAAAGTTGAAGGATCCAGGAAGCTTCTCCATACCCTGTCTCATTGGTAACAAGAAAATAGATAAGGCCCTCTGCGATCTTGGGGCAAGCATCAGTTTAATGCCTCTATCAATATGCAAAAAGCTAAAGATCAGAGAACTGAAGCCTACAACAATCTCGCTGCAATTGGCTAATTGATCTATTAAATATCCTGTGGGCATACTTGAGAACATTCCTATCAAAGTGGGCAAATTCTTCATTCCAGTGGACTTTGTTGTCCTTGAGATGGAAGAAGATGTTCAAATTCTTATCATCTTGGGAAGACCATTCTTGGCAACTGCCAGAGCCATCATAAATGTCAAAAATGGGCGATTAACCCTCAAGGTAGGAGAAGAAGAAGTGGAGTTCAACTTATTCGACACAATGAAACACAAATTTGAACCTGATGAATGCTTCAAGGTTGACATAATTGATGAACAAGTTGAAGAGGAATTTCATAAGACACATCCTAAAGGTCCTCTTGAAGCATGTATTGTGTACAGCCACACAGTGGATGATAAAAATACAGAAATAGTAGCCTATGCACAACAGTTAGCAGCTCATCCACCCATACCCTAAGCTAAGGCTTCCTAGATAGAAAAGTTGAAGGAGTAACAAACCAAAGGTAAGCTCCAGGAAAACGCCAAACAAGTAGAGCTTAAACCTCTCCCCTCCTTACTAAGGTATGTATTTCTGGACTCAAATTCTAAATATCCTGTTATAATCAATGCTAGCCTGTCTAAGTTAGAAGAGGAAAAATTGCTAAGAGAACTTAGGATCCATAGCAAAGCTATAGGGTATAAAATAGAAGACCTGAAGGGAATCAACCCCTCAATTTGCATGCATAGAATACCCATGGAAGAAAACAGTAAACCCACAATCGAACACCAAACAAGACTTAACCCAAACATGAAAGAAGTAGTCAAGAAAGAAATTTTAAAACTATTAGATATAGGTATCATATACCCAATTTCTGATAGTAAATGGCTTAGTCTAGTACATGTAGTTCCTAAGAAAGGTGGGACAACTATTATCCAAAATGCAAGTAATGAACTAATCCCAACTAGAGTAGTCACTGGTTGGCGAATGTGCATAGATTATAGGAAATTGAATAGTGCTACCAGAAAAGACCATTTCCCTCTCCCCTTCATCGGCCAAATGCTAAAAAGGTTAGCAAAACACTCTTATTTCTATTATCTAGATGGGTATTCAGGATTCTTTCAAATTCTTATTTACTCAGAAGACCAAGAAAAGACAACATTCACTTGTTCCTATGGAACATTTGCATATAGAAGAATGCCTTTTGGTCTTTGTAATGCCCCTGCTACCTTTTAAAGATGCGTGATGGCTATCTTTTCTAATTATATTAAAGATATCATGGAAGTTTTTATGGATGATTTTTCTATCTATGGAACTACTTTTGATGATTGCCTAGCTAATTTATCTAAGGTGTTGCAAAGATATGAAGAATCAAACCTAGTCCTAAATTGGGAAAAATGCCATTTCATGGTAAGAGAAGGCATAATTTTGGGACATTTGATATCAGAAAGAGGAATTGAAGTTGATAAGGCAAAAATTGAGATCATTGAAAACATGCCACCCCCAACATCAGTCAAGGGAGTACGAAGCTTTTTGGGATATGCAGGATTCTACAGAAGATTCATCAAGGACTTTTCCAAAATAGCTAAGCCACGTACTAACTTGTTAAGTCAAGATGTTTCCTTTGATTTTGATGAAAATTGCCTTGTCTCCTTTAATATAATCAAAGAGGCCTTGATATCAGCATCAATAATGTAGCCACCAAATTAGGAGCTACCATTCGAGGTAATGTGCGACGCGAGTGAATTTGCATTTGGAGCAGTGCTTGGGTAAAGAAAAGATAAAAAGCTCCATGCTATTTATTATGCTAGCAAGACACTCGTCGATGCACAAATCAATTATGCCACCACAGAGAAGGAATTCCTAGCAGTGGTGTTTGCAATGGACAAATTCAAATCTTACCTCATTGGGTCAAAAGTCATTGTATTCACAGATCATACTGCAATCCGATACCTTATGAACAAGAAGGAAGCAAAACTAAGGTTGATTCGATGGATTCTACTCCTGCAAGAATTTGACCTTGAAATAAAGGACAAAAAAGGATTCGAAAATGTAGTAGCTGACCATCTTTCTAGACTAAAATTAGAGTACACAGAGGACTTTGAAGAATTTCCAATTGATGATTCATTTCCTGATGAGCAATTACTTACATTCTCCAAAGCTCCATGGTACACTGACTTTGTTAATTTTCTTGTATACAGGGTACTGCATGTAAACATGACTTATCAGCAAAGGAAGAAATTCCTACATGATGAGAGATATTACATATGGGAGGAACCTCTACTGTACAAGAGATGTAATGATGGGCTGATAAGAAAGTGCATACCAGAGGAAGATATGGAAAGTATCATTTATCACTGCCATTCATCACTATATGGAGGACATTTCAGCACCTTAAAAACCGCAGCAAAGATTTTGCAAGCAGGGTTTTACTGGCCACATTTATTTAAGGATGTAAGATCCTTTACACTAGGTTGTGATCAATGCCAAAGAATAGGTAACAGTTCAAGAAGGAATGAAATGCCACTACATGGTATACTCGAGATTGAATTGTTTAATGTATGGGGAATTTACTTTATGGGCCCATTTCCCTCTTCTCGTGGAAACAAGTATAATTTGGTTGGAGTTGATTATGTGTCAAAATGGGTAGAAGCAATTGTGACACCAACCAACGATGCTAGAGTAGTCACAGGGTTCCTTAAGAAGAACATCTTCACAAGATTTGGCACACTGCGAGCAATAATCAGTGATGGAGGAAGTCACTTCTGCAACCAACAATTTGAAACACTATTGAAAAAGTGTGGAGTGACTCACAAGGTGGCCACGCATTATCATCCTTAAACCAATGGTCAAGTAGAAATCTCAAACAGGGAACTGAAGCAGATTCTAGAGAAAACTATAAACAGATCCAGGAAGAACTGGTGCATGAAGTTAGATGAAGCACTATGGGCATACCGCACTACATATAAAACCTCGATTGGCACAACACCCTTCCTACTGGTTTATGAAAAATCATGCCATCTCCTTGTTGAACTTGAGCATAAAGCTTACTGGGCAATTCAGATCCTAAACTTTGACCTCAAAGCTGCTGGTGAGAAAAGACTCCTACAACTGAATGAGTTGGAAGGAATCCGATAGGAAGCATACGAAAACGCCAAAATTTTCAAGGATAAAACCAAAAGATGGCATGACAGGCGCATAGTAAGGAAAGAAATAAAAGAAGGAGATCTCGTCCTCTTATTCAACTCTAGATTGAAGCTTTTTTCAGGGAAGCTTAAATAAAGATGGTTCGGACCTTTCAAGGTCACCCAAGTCTTCCCACATGGAGTAGTAGAAGTGTGGAGCCAAACCTCAGGTGCATTTAAGGTCAATGGGTAGAGGCTAAAGCCTTACTTTCAGGGAGAACCCATAGAAATGGGAGTCAATTACACCCTCGACCATCCTATCAACAGACCATAAACAACCAAAATCCAGCTAAAGACTATAAACAAGCACTTTTTGGGAGGCAACCCAAAAATTTTTTTTTCTGAACTTTTCTTTTCTTCTTTTTCATATTGATTTTTGTTTCATACTTATTAGCATTTCATTTTGTAGGATTTTTGGAAAGGGGAGTAGAGATCAAGAAGGAAAGGAATCACCAAGTCAAAACCACAAAAGGGAAAATTGGACAAAACCAGGGAAGTATCTCTATTGCTAAACTTCACATCCATTCCATGTGTTGTGGTGATAAACATTTTTCATTTGACAAAAATATGAAAAATCAGAATATTACACTGGTCATGTACTGGTTTTACACGCCCCATGTAACTTTCTAGAAGTCCATAAATCTCTTACATTTTTAACTCTGAGGGAGACAGAAAGTTACATGGGTCCAAAGCCCAATTTACACGGACTGTGTAGTGTCTCTAGCTACAAAACTTAAAGCCAGAAAGTTACACGGGCTTTCTTGTATTTGGCATGGTTCATGTAACATATCCAGTAAAGCAACTCGAGAAACAGAAAGTTACACAGGTCCTAGAGCTCATTTACACGGGCCATGTACTACGATAAAATTTGAAATTTTTAGGAGAAATTTACACGGCCCTGCATGTTGGGACCCGTGTAATGATACATAACCCGTGTACTTTGTTACAGACGCAACTCCTGGGGAGCGAAATGGGTGAAATGAAGAGTTCTAACGGCTCTTTAAATGCAACCCAAGCATTAAAACCCTTGATAAACACAAAACCCTTCATCTCCTCCCTTCCTAGCCTATAAAAACCTCTCAAATCTCATCTCCCTTCACCAAACCCTACTCTTCTCCTTCCCAAAAACCCATCCATTGCTCCTGCAAAGAGATCTGTAAGAAGGATCGGCTCTTCTTCGAATTACCCTACCCCTCTGTAAGGCATAACATGATCCCGTAGTATACCTAATGAATTACCAACTCCGTCTACTGATAACCCATTAAATACACTACAAGGGATTTTAAAAAAAAAACTTTTCTTACTTCTTTTACAGTGGTGAGCACTATTTACAGGTGTTAAAGACTTTGGTGAACTGAAGTGAAATAACTAACTCATTTGATTTATTTAGAATTTCTGTAAAATTTTTGGCAAAGTGCCCTCTGTATTTTGGATAAAACAGTTCTTCAAAAAACCTGTAAAAGCACTTCTATAATTTTCCAAATCTCAACTTCAATACATTTCTCAACACAACAATTCATCAACTCAATTCCATAGAAATTTTTCAAAGTCTGAGATAAGGAAATATAATACAACTTTTACAATCCAAAACACTCATAATTAATTTACAACTTCAAGTACAATTTAATTTACAACCGCCAAAACCAAATACAATATGTACATACAAAGTGTCATACATTCTGATTACAAAAGCAAAAGCGGTATACTCAATATACTGTAATCCCTCATTTGGATGTATATGCAACCTAGTCCACGCCTGTCTATCTCTCTACCTGCGACAGCAATAAAAAGCTATCGCTGAGACAATGTCTCAGTGGTGCACAACATTAACCAAATCCAATTTAAATCACAATTCATAAGTCATGTAAATAGTGGATACTTAAAATCATAATTAAATTCAAGACAATAATTGTCAACAAGAATTTAAACTCCATTTCTCAATATCACAATAATTTTCCATAAGTCGATCAGTTTGAATTCAAAAGACAAGATATGTCAATGAGAGTTTAAATCCATTTCACAATCTCACAATACACATCAATAAATCACACACAGCTTAATCATGATCCATAATTCAATTCATCCCAAAAGCCGATGGCTAATGAGGTATTCAATTCATCCCAAAAGTCGATGACTAATGAGGAATAACATGGCTAGCTAGCAAAAATATGAGTACTCATTCTATTCGTCCTCAACAGGCACACACCTCAACACTTCAGCCAGAGAGGGAATTCAATTCATCCCACTAGACAAGCTAGCGAGGAATACAATCAATATACATGATAGCTGTGGTTTCAAACCATTTACAGTGCTTTTCAATCAATAAGTATCCATCAAATATCATTCAAACAATTTTTTTTACAGTTTCAAACTATTCACAATATTTTTCAATCAATAAATATTCCTCAAACACATGTCCACAATTTAAAATAATGATATACAAATAATCAATATTTATTTCCATTGAAAATAATTCAAAAAAAACAGTTGTTGTGCACAAACCTCCGATATTTGTCTCTGGTCTTGACTCGATTTCTTTCCCTTTTGCTGAGTCCTTGTTAACTGAGAAACACAATTTGAAGTGTTTCAGTACCAAATTAAACTATCTCTATCGATGGGGTTTGGTAAATAATGCACTGAACTCAATTATTCGCTTAATCACCTAATATACCGACCCTCGATGCGTTTTAGGTAAATTAGGTTTTAGTGTCGTTAATATGTCACACTCGATAGGGTTTTAGGTTTGGTATGTTTTACCAAAGTCATTTCCTCGCTTAGTGCATTTTAATGCAAATTGCTGGATTCCGGGACACTGGTTTGACCTAACCGGACGATCTAGTTCCCTCGGTTTTCGGGTCTCGGTCGAAACTACAAACTTGTAGATCTAGGTCTTATTGCACGCGGTGCAAAATTTCAGGTCAATCCGAGTTAAGTAGACCAAGTTATGGTCATTACACTATTGCTGGTCAAGTGGTACCATTTTAGGTCAATTTTAGGTCAAATTGGTCAATTCTGGTTCGGCCAGTTTTTGGACCCGAACTTGTGCAAGTTGTTTGACTTGCTTATGGTCATTTCTGGGCTTTGGTGTCTTCATAAGACTTGTAGGTATGGGTCTTAACTATTCTTGGTCAAAATTTCAGGTCAATTGGACCTGGTTTGAGTGAGTTATGGCCTAAACACTCACTGCTGCCCAATTGGTTATTTTTCAGGTCCTAATTGCACCTAATCCGAATTGGTCATTTTTTTAGGTCACCTTGCAAGCAGAATTTTGGCATGGTTTCTCAATGAAAGTTGGCACATTTTGTGCCTAATTTCACCTCAAATTGGTCTCATACCAATTGAGGTTACACATTCAAGGTTATAGGCTAAAATATACACTGCCCTCAATATGCAATTCACACCCCAACTTCAAACACATTATTTACCTTGCAAGGTTTACTTCCATACCCTATCAAACTGTTTTGGCACATTACCAAAAACATTTTCTACATTACATAAGCATTATTTTGGGCAGATTCCAATCACCCTCAACACACCAAATAGCATTCACAATTACAATTTCTAATTACCATTACAAACACACCTAAACATTACAAACCTTACATACACTTTACAACATTAATTTACATACATATCATCAATCCTTTTAGGTCAATATTCTGCCCACACTTCCTTCAATATACACCATCACTCAAGTATCCACAAGCTGCCACAAACCATTCTTCAACATTACATTGCCGTACCAATATACAATTTCCCATCCAAGTGCATAAATCACCATATAAACATGAAGTAAATCACTAGGTTACTAAATCACCATGATCAACATTATTTCTCATCAATTATATGCATATTAAATCATCAAAAACGTGACCCCATGGCTGTCCAAAATGGAAACAACAATAACCCTTCAAACTCAAAATTTTCCTTCACCAAACTAACACCCATAACATAAACATGAACTTTAACAAAGGATTTCTCAAAATGCAAACTTACCTTTATTTGTAACTTGCTAAACCTTCACCAAACTTCCCAAAATTGGTATCAATATCTTCCTTGTGATGTGCAGACAAATTTTAGTGAAGAACACTAAGTGATTTGAGTTGGAATGAAGGGAGTTAAGAGAGCTTAAGTGAAACGGCCATGGATGTTTTCTCTCACCATCAATTCGGCATATTTGATGGAATGGAGAAGATGAACTATCTGGTGGGTTTAGTGGACTTACACCTGCCATACTTAATGTTTAATTAATCCTATAGTGGTCCACTAAGAAGAATTAAATCATATATTAAGTTAACTTTCCCATAATCCACATTTAACCCATGATTTCCACTATTTATTTTAGGTACCACCAAATTAATTTTTCATTTCATTTTCTAAGTGTAATACTATTTATTTTTAATGGACATTTAGGTCAAAAGACACTTCGGGATGTCAAATGACCATAATGCCCCTGTTCGGGTGGCTTTCCCGATTTTTCGGTAACACCGTATTTTGTCTGTTTTTTGATTTCTCACTTTTCTTTGTACTAATTATTTAATTTTTCTTTAATCTTTCTAATGAGATTTATACTTCAATAAGGGTCTATTTATGTCCAAAAAATGTTTTCCAGGGTTCCCCGCAGTCCAGGGTTAGTCAACGGTCCATGCCGTGACTTCCCGGTGCGGTCACCCATCACTAGGTTTCCCGGCTCACTTACTCGGTTACATTTCTTTACTATGATTTTTCCTTTGTTTTTCTTTTCTTGTATTTCATTATTTTATGTCTCCTCACTCATATTGAGGTACGGTTCTAGGCATCCTAGCTGTCCGGACAACACTGATCACCGGAGCAGTAGAACGCACTACCGAACTTAGGGGTGTTACAAAACCTCTTCATAACTATTAATTTATCACATTGAACTTGTAAAATTAGGAGAACAATTTTTGAAATATAAGCAAACCTAAAAATGCCTCACTAGCTCTAGAACATATCTCTTGGACCTATCAAGGCGAAATCCTAGCATATGCTTAATGAAGAAATGATTAAGGCATTCTTTGATATAGCCTCACTAAGCCTTAGCCATCCCTAATTAAAATATATATCCCTTGTAGCCAACTTGAAGCCTATGTTTATCCTTTAGAATTTATTGATTACCCATGTTATTTACCTAGCCCCTAACCTAAATACCTACCATACCCTTTTGAGGAAGCAATATGCATAAGGAAAATGAAGAGAGGATGTAGAACTCAAGAAAGAGTGCAAGTGTGCAATTGAAATCAAAGAAAAACTTGCCTTTCCAAACCAGTAAAAGCAACGAGTTTGGGGGAGAGGACAAAAGGGACATAAAAAGAAAAAAAAAAAAAAAGAGAAAAGAAAAGCAGTCCCAAGATAAGTATCATGGAAGCATGCTTGGCACTGTAAAAAGCCAAAGGCCCTTCCTCTCCATACAAAATCAGTATTTTATGCATACATGCTATCCTAATATTTGCATTCCCTAAAAACCTTTCATTGGCAACCAAGTCATTATTCCCTTAGCCCCATTACAACCCTTTTTAAAGACCTTTTGATCTTTTGAAAAGTGCACGCTATATTAGTGGAGATAGGAAATTGAGATATGCCTATGGGGTTGGAATTGAATTACTTCATCACAATTAGTCACAAAGAGGCAAATTTGGGGGAGTTAGTGTTTCTCAAATCATTCTCAATAAAATAGGTTATTTGTGGCTTATTAATGGTCTTGTATAGAGAAATAATTAGTCGAAACACCATCAAATGAGGTGAAGTTCTAAACAGGCAGCTATTAGAACCCTTATGCCTTGAAAGTGGGAAATTGGAATGAAGGTTGGAGGAGTTCAATTCTATGCTTATTAAATTGTTGGTTATATTCCTAAGTATCCCCTGAAATGTGCTTTAAAACAGAATTTTGCTTTGCTTGAAGACAAGCAAAAGTTTGAGTTTTGGGGTATTTGATACACTTGAATTGTATAGATATTTTTAAGCACATTTGTATACTATTTCATAGCATTTAGGCAAGTATTTTTATGCATAGTAGTTGATTTCATTAGTTTTTATAATTTCTATTGTCAAGCCTTTAATTCCATATGTTCTGCATCATTTCAGGTGTTTGAGTGAAGCCCCAGAGTATGGGAGTGCAAAGGAAAACTTGGAGAAGTCAAGAAACAGAGAATTGCTGCTGATACAAAGTACACGGGTCATGTAAACCAAGCCCCAGACCCATGTAACTCTCTGCCAGAAGAAAGCCAAGAGAATCAATAGAGAAACATAAGTACACGAATCGTGTAAGTAGACCAGTGTAATCTGCAGGGACCCGTGTAAGTCTCTATCGGGGACAAGCTTGAAGCACCTTATGGGAATAATAGTGCATGACCCGTGTAACCAGGCCCGTGTAGTTGGCACAGACCTATGTAACTTTCTGTGCCAATGCAAGATTTCACAATTCTCCTCCAGTAAGTTACACGGCCTTACATTACAGGACCCGTGTAGTGACACAAGAGCCGTGTACTATGCAGCAGCCAATTTTTGACTCGAATTCCCGCTCTTGTTTCCTGATTCAAACGAGACTCCTAAAGCCTTTTGGACTCACAAATGACCTAACCCTAGAGCAACGACTATAAATAGAAAAGAAAACATCAGAAAAATGGTTATTTTTTATTAGGTTGGTTCGACTGGCTTGCTCTCTCTTTTATCTTTTGACAGCACTTTTGAGGAGTTTTGAGGGAGAGAAATCCAGCCATCTCAAGGAGAGAAACATCAATACCAGAAGAAGTTTTCCAGCTGAAGCTCCACAGAATCAAAGCTGCAAACTCTCTTCGATTCCTTCGTTTCATCTCCCTAGATAGATTTTTATTGTTTTATTTCTTCTACATAATTTTCTTTTTACTGTTTTTACCTTTTATCATGATGTTTGTTGAGCTCACTATGAGTGAGTAGTTTTCTTATTCTGGATTTAGGAGAGTAGCGCGTGTAATTATTATTATGGATGAACACTAATTTTTATTTATTGAATTTGAGATTTATTTCTTGATTTAATTTCTTGTGATCTTAATGCATGCTATGTGCTGGTACCCACTTAGCCATGATTGTAGATGTTAATTGAAGGATTGAAAGGTGAAGATTAACAGTAGAAAATTAAGATCTTGAACCTAGGAATTCTGACCTAGACATAGGCTGATACCTTTGTAGAACTTCAAAATTGGTCAAAAATCTTAAAGTATTTTAATTAATTCAATCACCACGAAAGTAGGGTGTTGAGTTAATTAGAATACACCCTAAGTGCCTTGAGAGTGGATTTAGGATAACTTAGGACTGATTTCCATCAAGGAAAATGATCCTCAGTTCAGTAAATAAACTAGATAACATCCCTAGTAAGATTCAAGTGTGAAATCTTAATTCCAGAATTTTTTCAAAGTAAATCATTTCGTTTTAAGTTTACCATTCTAGTGTTTAAAGTTAACAAACTTCATTCCCTAAGTATTCAATAGCCTAGGCAGTCAAAATTACTATATAGATTGGTACTTGCTAAACAAAATCCTTGTGGGAACGATGCTCTACTCATCACTTTATTAGTTGTTAGCGATCTGTGCACTTGCGATGGTTGCAAAATAGCGAAACAGTGATCTGGTCATTTTGCCCTGAAGGCAGGATTTAGATCACTTGCATTCAATTTGTATTTGTCATTATCATCCAAATAATAAAGACCATCATGCATATAACCCGAGCTAACATATTTATTTCCAAAATAAATATTGCAAATATCATCTGTGAATTGAAATTCATAGCCATTTCTAGTCAAACTAGATATAGAAATGATATTCTTAAAAGCATCAGGAACATATAAAATATTATTCAAACACAAAACATGTCTAGACATGTAAAAAGATTTAGATCCTATGGCTAAAGCTTCAACAGTTGAGCCATTGCCAATTCGGAGTCTAACATCTCGAGAACACAAGCTGTTATTGTTTGCTAGTTCCTACATATCATAAGAAATGTGAGAACTGGCACCAGTATCTAAAACCCAAGCTGTAGATGGACTATGAGCATCATCAACATCTAAATAACAAGATATAGACATACCTTCTGAAGGTGTATCCTTCTTGTCCTTCAGAGAAGTAAGATACTCTAGGCAGTTCCTTTTCCAGTGCCCATCTTTCTGGTAATGGAAATACTTTCCTTTGCTTCCATCAGCTTTGGTCTTCCCTTTCTATTTAGCAATTTTCTTAGAAGGACTAGGAATTTAAGGTTTCTTTTTCTTATTGCCCTTCTTCTTGTTGGACTTTCCAGCAAAAGAAGATGCAATCAAAGCTACCTCTTTTCCTTTATTGCCCAACATATTCTTTTGGGCAATAACCAGTATGTTAAGTAGACCAGCCAAGGTGTATTCCTGCTTAGTTATATGGAAATTTGTTACAAAATTTCCAAATGACTCAGGAAGGGACTGAAGGATCAAATCCATCTGCAGTTGGAAATCCACGTTAAAGTCAAGATGTTCTAGCTGTTCAATAAGTCAAATCATCTTGTGGACATGATCCCCAACATTTTGTCTCTCATACATCCTCATGAAATAGCTTCCTCGATATCTCATACCTGGCATTCCTGCTATGTTCACCATACAACTCTTATAAGTGAAGGGGGATCTCACTTGCATATTGCATGTTCTCATGTTGCTTCTGTAACTCATTACTTATAGAAGCAAGCATGTAACACTTGGCTCTCATATCATGCTCCTTCCACTTGTCCAAAGTTTCATATTCCTCTTGAGTGGCCTTTGGAGGTAAGGAACCAGGAACCTGTGAGTCTAGAAAATATCCTATATGTTCAATGTTCAGGACAAGTTTTAAATTTCTTAGCCAATCAGAAAGATTAGGTCCTGTAAACTTATTGTGATCAAGTATGCTCGTAAGGGTATTGGATGGTGGTGGTTATGGTGTGCTCATTATTATCAAAAAATTAACTGCAGAAAATAACCAGATTAATTAGTAAATGTATCATGTATTTAACCAAAATGATTATGGTCTTTTAATCAAATTGGTCCTCCCACTAACTTAGCGAATCCTACATTTCCAAAGTAGAAAATAGAAATCCTAGTTAGATGGATTTCTAGTGAGTGATTGAATTCTTATAATCTTATTGATCATCCTTAGGCACATCTATTATTGGAATTACAATAAACTATAAGTGAGCAACTCCTTGCCCATCACATCTCATGTGAGGTTCAATCCTTTACCTAGCCCCTAATGCTCAAAATCTCAGGCACATCCATTATTGACTTATCTTGCATTATTTAAGTTAATCCCATTGAGCCAGTAAACATGCAAATAATTTTAATGTCCTTAGGCACATCCATTATTGGCCATTAAACCATTTACATATTTACAACATCTCATGCTTAATAATTATTTTTAAGAAAATCTCTTAAATTAATTGCATCATATGCAAGTATTTAAAATTTCTTAAAATAATTGCCTCAATGGAGGGCCCATGACATGATTACCTTTAATTATACCATTTCCAACTTAATCATTTGTTTGGAAGATTTAGTGGTCGGCCTAATTACTATTATGGTCTCACTTTGCACATTATCCAATTAGCATGCATATATCATATACTTGCATACATTCCCATACATCTCATGTATTCATGGATAAACATATAAATATGGTATGATCATGGACTTTCTAAGGGATTCAATTCTGAGCCACCAAGAATTGAATCAAGGCATTCATAGGTGCATTTCATTCATTCATCTTACAAGAGTTGCTAAAGGAGTACATAATCAACACTTAATCTTGAATTCCTCCCACTGGTCCCACCAATGCTCCTGACCTCCTTGATCTTCTTGCAATCCAATTACATAGTAATCCTTGGCATACCAAGGCAAATTTACAAGAACCAAATAAATGAAATTACAACCCAAAAATATTACAACCTTTGTAATACATACCACCAAAATAAATTAAAATAAATAAATTAATTTACAACCCAAAGAAACATAAAAGAAATAAATCCAATCATATTGGTCTTTTATTGTCCATGATCATCCATCATGCATATCACCATTTAATAATTAAATAAAACATGCATACTAATATTAAATTGAATATCTCATATTCAACTTAAAATTCTAGATTTAAATATGATTCAAACAAATTTAAAAATTCAGATTTGAATCACATTCAAACAAATTTAAAAATTCAGATTTGAATCAAAATTTAATTGTGTGATTAAAAATCCTAATTAAACATTTTAATTAGTCATGAAATGGTCCTTAGATCATACAATAATTGCACATTCAATACCCATCTACCTTGCGCACCATAGTGGTGCCAAAACTATGCGCACCATGGGCACAATCATGATGCCGCCACACACTTCTTTGCAACCAGCAATGAAACAATCATCTTATGATCAAATCACAAAATTAAATCATATAAAAAACAATCTAAATGGCAAATATAGTGGCTCTTATACCAATTGAAGGAGTGGAAGCATGAAAATTATTAGTTTAGAACATTGAATTCAAAATTTTTCTTCTAGGGTCTCATGCACCATGCAAGATTCATTATTTACCTAATTGATTTCAATGTCCAATAGCATATTAAAACACTTTTAATATATTTTTGGATCTACATTTGCCATTTAAGATTTTAGAATTAATAGATTAATTCATTAGAACCCTAGATTAATTCAAGAACATGTGCACTAAGCTTTTGATGCACTGTAGATGTGTTTGGTACCTTTGGGAAGCACCTAGGACCCTAAATGTTGTCCCTCTAGCTTTTCCACACCAAGATCACCAATGGCAGCCCCTTGAACAGCTTCTAAAGCCTTGCCAACTAATTAGAAAATAGGGATTTGCCTTTAGAGAGACTGTATATGTATACAGGACACAAGAAACGATTTCTAGCAATTTTAATTCAAGAGAATGTGGCAATTCCCTTTGAATTTATGAGAGATGACGAAGAAGAGAGGAAGAAGGCTTCAAGGGTGGCGGCACACTTTTGATAAAATCATAATGTTCTTTCATTCTTTCATAACAACACATTATATAATTAGGTTATCACTTAAAACCCTTGCCACATGTCATGTTGTCACACCTTACCTCTCTGTAAGGCATAACATGATCCCGTAGAATATCTAATGAACTACTGAACTTTATCTACCGATAACTCATTAAGTACCCTACAAGGGATTTTAAAACAATTTTCTTATTTTTGATAAGTAGCGAACATTTTCTAATAGGTATTTAAATCATTTAATTAAAATTAAAACTAATTAATATTTTTTGTCCATTTTATTTTTTCGTAAATTTATAAAAATTTTGCCAGAGTTCCGTTTATATTTTGAGAAAACAGTTCTTCAAATACTTGTAAAAAGCACTTCCAAAAATTTTCTCAATCACTACTTCAATTTCACAATGAATCTCAACAATTTCTCAAATCTCAAATTCAACGGTCAACATTTCTCAATTTCCAAAGTTCAATAATCCTCAAAATACTAGCAATTCATCTCATTCAAATTAAATAAAATAGTTCCACTCATATTTCATTAGAGTTTATATATGCATCATTACAAATTTACATCAAAGGAAATTCAAACTAAATTTTTATTACAAACTTTATACAACTTTGTACAAGCTGCTCAAGACTGAATTTACATGTCCATACATTTATGTGCAATACATACATCAAAAGAAATATTTACAGTTAGGGTATAAATTATACCTGATAACTTCAAGCTGAATAATGTTTAATCCTTAGCAGCTCAATCTGCTGCTCTTCTAGTCTCTGTATCTGCGACAGCAATAGAAGCTATCGCTGAGTACTAGGACTCAATGGTGCACAACATACTAAAATAATCTTTATGCAGAACTTAAATCACATTTATTCAAAAATTTAATTGAACATGAGTATTAAATACAAATCATGCATTATGAGATTTTAATCCCAAACAATTTCATTTTGAAGTATCAAATCACATTTCATAAAACCCACAGTTAGATCATGCCATTCGAAACAAATAGAATCTCAATAGCCAGAGGCTAAAGAGAAGTCACATCACAAGGCTAGCTAGCTCAAATATATGGATATCCATTCACATCCTCTTCTACTGGCACACCTCCACACTTCTCCAGAGAAGGAATCAAAATTCGAAACTAATTACCCCCACTAGTCGTGCTAGTGAGGTGTTCAAATATATGGTCATGACACTGTGGTTTCAAAACTTATTTTAACACTTTGCCAAACATTGTCATTTCAAATATACACAACTAACTTTCAAAAATTTTGATCAAAGCATCATAAATAATATCTCAATTCACTTTTTCAAATCATTCAAAATAATATGCAGCAAATAATTTACAAAAATTACACGTTGTGCACAAACCTCAAGCGAGTCGCCTATTGGCTTCAACTCAGTTCCTTGGGTTCTTTACCAGTATTCTTTCTAACTGAAACACACAATTTTACAATGTTTCAATACTAGAACTTAACATAAACCCAAAATAAAATTAGCTTCACTTTTACCTAACTCTAATGTGGTAAACTCGATGTTCTTGAAATTTTTGTGTTTCGGGTTACTATTCACTATACCATTCAAGTCAAATTATTGACTTACTAGGACTTAATAGGTATGGAAACTCCAACTTCACCCACATACCACATTTTGGTCACTAAATTTGTTGATTTTGGTCATTTTCTCAAAACTTAGGTCTTTTAGGCAAAATTGCCAATTTTCAGTTTTGGAGTCCTAAGTTGCACTATTTCATTGGTCCTTTTACTGTTAGAATTTGGCAAAACTTTCTTCATAGAAAATGTTCCCTATTGTCTTAAGTTTATTCTCCTTTTTGAATCACTCCAATTGGAGTTTTGTAGCTCAAGTTATAGCCAAAATACAGTTACTGTTCATGCTGCGAAATTTAGTTATGTAGATTTATTGCTCCAATTTCGTTTAGCAATTTGATCAAGTTAAGTCCATAATTTGGTCTAATTTTCTTCATATGAAATGTTCTACTATGTCTTAGGTTTCTATCGGCTCAAGAATCACCTAAATCGGAGTTTTCTAGAGAGAGTTATAGCCATTGAAACTTTACTGTTCATATGGCAAATCTGCAGTTCGGCAGATTCAGTGATTCAACTTTGTTCAGTAATTTGATTGGGTTAATGGTATAATTTGGATTTGTGTTCTTCATAAAAGTTTTAGATCTATATTTCATCTAACCACTGGTAAAATTTCAGGTCATTTTGACCTGCCTAGCTCGAGTTATGACCAAATGAATAAACACTGTTCATTTGGTCAATTTATATAGGGCAGCCTGCAATTTTCCAACTTTGGTCAATTTGTTCACTAGGTTTTGGTCACTTTTTGGGCATGCTTCCTGAATGAAAATTGTGTCATTTAGTGCCTATTTTCATTCCCAATTAGTCTCATACCAATTGGACTTGTAAAATTCCATTTTTGGTCCCTCAAAGTTGACTTTTGGTCATGGTGCATACCCAATCCGAATTTGGCTTTGATTTAAACACTTCTAACACACTTAATTAGGTCACAAATGACCATTTCTTCCCTTAAACGATGTCAAAGACATCATTTAGCACTTCTTCACATTTTTTGTCTCTAAATCCTAATGTTCAAAACCCTAATTTATGTCATTTGTTGCATTTAGCTAATTAAACACTTATAAACATGCTCCCTTAACTCAATTAAGCTTCCTAACATGTTTAGCTCAAACAAATTTATACTTTATCCAACCAAACCCTAGCTGTCCAAAATTCTATATAATCCCTCAACAAATTTTCTTTCAATTTTAAGTTTATTTACAAGCTCAATAAGTTAGAAATGTAAGAATCAAACTCAAATTATCAAATTTGATTACTAACCTTTTATGTAGAATTTCTTTTTCTTCAAAACTTTTTCCTTTCTTTTTCTTTTTGTTGTCAAGCTCCTTCCCAAGTGACTAGAACAAGTTTTTGTGAAGCAAGTATGGAAGGATTTGAGGTTTAATGGTGGTTTCAAAGCTTGAAGACAAGCTTTAATGGAGTTTGCAATGGTGAGGGAGAGAGAAGGATGGGAGGCGGCAACAAGGACAAAAAAAAGATGACCAAATGAATTTTTTTTGTTTCTTTTCTTTTGTTTTTATCCTTATGGAAGATCTAAAAATTCAATTAATTAAATTCACAAATTCTTATTTTTATGGCATCATGCATGAGTTCATGCATGATGTCATCACCTTTTGACTTTTCTATTTTTTTTTCTATTTATTTTTCTATTAGTTCTTAAATTTAATTCTCAATTCCGAAATTTTCTTTTCTCCAATTTTATTTGACAGTTAGGTCAGGAGTCAGCTCTCGGGGTCAATTGACCAAATTGCCCCTCGCTGGTTCTTTCCGATTTGCAAATAATCCAATATTTCTTTCGGCTCCCTGACCTAATTATTTGACTAGCTTAACAGTTCTTTTTCGTGATTTTCTCTTTTCCACTGTGTTCATAAGGGTCCTAAGGACCGCGGCGTCACATTTTACGATTCGAAATTTGAGTTTAAAATGACTTCGCAGTCGTTCCCGAGAAGGTTACCCATCGCTGTGACTCTCGGCTCGTTTAACCTCTTATGTTCTGTTTTTCTTATTTATACTTAACTAATTGACAATTACTAATTATTTGTGTTTATGGTTTATCTAGTTGTCTTAAGTATGGTTCTAATCCCCTTAATTGTCTGGATCGACACCGGTCATCGTAACAGTGAAATATACCAAGCTATGCAAATAAGGGTGTTACAATTCTCCCCCCCTTAAATAAATTTCGTCTCAAAATTTTACCTGGTATTAATCTCTGAACAGCTGTGGGTGCTATCTCCTCATGTCCTCTCATCCCAAGTAGCCTCCTAGTCCGAATGATGGTTCCACAGTACTTTTATCAACGGTATCTGCTTGTTTAGTAGCTGCTTCACCTCATAAGCCAGAATCTCTATGGGTTCCTCCTCATATGTGAGGTCTGGATTCACTTCAATTTCCTCTACTGGTAGTACATGAGATGGGTCTAATCGATACCTCCTCAACATAGACACATGGAAGACATTATGTATCTTCTCTAACTCTGGAGGTAGTGCCAAACGGTATGCCAAAGGACCCACTCTTTCCAGAACCCCATATGGCCTAATGAAACCAGGACTCAGTTTCCCCTTTCTGCCGAATCTCATAATTCTCTTCCAAGGAGAAACCTTGAGGAAAACTTTCTCACCCACTGCATACTCAATATCCCTTCTTTTCAGATCAATGTAGGACTTCTGACGGTTTGATGTAGTCTTAAGTCGATCTCAGATCACCCTGATTTTCTCTTCAATTTGCTAAATAATTTCGGGTCCAATCATCTTTCTTTCACCCACGTCATCCCAACATAACGGGGTTTTATATTTTCTGCCATACAAAGCTTCATATGGAGGCATCCCAATGCTTGATTGGTAGCTACTGTTTTAAGCAAACTCAATCAAAGACAAGTGTGTATCCCAACTACCCTCAAACTCAATCACACAAGCCCGTAGCATATCCTCCAATATCTGAATTACCCTCTTAGACTGGCCATCTGTCTGTGGGTGGAATGCAATACTGAAGTTCAATCTAGTTCCTAGGGCTCTCTGAAGACTACCCCAGAATCTAGAAGTGAACCTAGGATCTCTGTCTGATACAATGGATACTAGCACTCCATGTAGTCTCACAATCTCATCAATGTACAACTTGGCCAATCTTTCTAAACTGTAGTCCATCCGAACTGACAGAAAATGAACAGACTTGGTTAGTCTATCAACAATGACCCATACTGCATCATGACTCTTCTGTGTCGTCGAAAGTCCCATCACAAAATCCATCGTTATTCTCTCCCATTTCCATTCTGGTACTGGTAGTGGATGTAACAACCCAGCGGGTACTTGATGCTCTGCCTTTACTTGCTGACAAGTTAGGCATTTGGATACAAACTCTGCCACATTCCTTTTCATACCCATCCACCAGTAATGCTCCTTTAGCCCTCTATACATTTTTGTGCCACCAGGGTGTATGGCAAAAGGAGACTCATGTGCTTCCTTCAAAATGATTTGTCTCAAATCAACATCATTAGGAACACACATTCTGCCCTGGTGTAGCAGTAGACCATGATCTCTGATTGAGAATTCTGGTTTCTTACCCTGTTGGACTTCTTCTATCAGCTTCTGATACTTTTGATCATTTTGAGCAGCCATTTTAATCTGATCAATTAACACTGGCTGTACATGCCATACAATAACTGTTTGCCCCTCATCATTAATTTCTAAGCTGGCATGCAATGATCTTAACTCATGTACCAAAGACAAAGGAGTAACCCATAGACTTGCCATAGTCTTGCGACTTAAGGCGTCAGCCACAACATTAGCTTTCCCTGGCTGATAGTCTATCAAACAATCATAGTCTTTTATCAACTCTAACCATCTCCTTTGTCTCAAATTCAACTCTTTCTGGGTGCCCAAATACTTCAAACTCTTATGATTTGTGTAGATGTAACATTTCTCCCCATACAAATAGTGTCTCAAGATCTTAAGAGCAAACACTATAGCTGCAAGCTCCAAATCATGTGTCGGATAATTCCTCTCATGCGGTTTTAGCTGGCGTGATGCATAGGCAATGACATTTCGATCTTGCATCAATACACAGCCTAAACCATTGTGAGAAGCATCACTATAAACTGTATATTCTTTACCCAGTGTAGGTAAAGTAAGGACTGGAGCTTCAGTCAAACATCTCTTCAATTCATCAAAACTCTGTTGGCATTTATCCGTCCACTGAAATTTCACATCTTTTCTAAGCAGCTTGGTCAATGGAGATGCCAACATGGAGAATCCCTTCACAAATCGACGGTAGTATCCAGCTAAACCCAGAAAACTGCGAATCTCTGTGACATTTCTGGGTGGCCTCCAATTAAGGATAGCTTTAATCTTACTTGTATCTACCTTAATGCCCTCTTCTGATACTACATGCCCCAAGAAAGATATTTCCTTCAGCCAAAATTCACACTTCGATAATTTGGCATATAGCTGTTTCTCCCTCAAAGTCTGCAGTACAATTCTCAAATGTCTATCATGCTCTTCTGCATTCCTCGAATAGACCAATATATCATCTATAAATACCACAACAAACTGGTCGAGGTATGGCCTGAAGATAGTGTTCATCAGATCCATAAAAGCAGTTGGAGCATTAGTTAACCCGAATGGCATAACCAAAAACTCATAATGGCCATAGCGAGTTCTAAAGGTAGTTTTTGGAATACTCTACTCTTGTACTTTCAGCTGATAATAACCTGATCTCAGGTCAATTTTGGAGAACACAGCTGCACCCCTCAACTGATCAAACAAGTCATCAATGCGGGGTAATGGATATCTATTCTTTATTGTCACCTTATTCAACTGTTGATTGTCAATACATAAGTGGAGAGTGCCATTTTTCTTCTTAACAAATAATACTGGCGCTCCCCAACATGACACACTAGGGCGGATAAAGCCCTTGTCAAGCAATTCTTGCAACTGCACTTTTAACTCTTTCAATTCTGCAGGTGCCATTCTATATGGCGTTATGGAGATTGGGTCCACACCAGGCATAACATCAATCTCAAACTGCACCTTTCTTTCTGGAGGTAATCCTGGCAATTCATCAGGAAACACATCCAGAAAGTCACATACAGTAGGGATGTCCCTCAATGTTGGACTCCCCACTTGGGTGTCTATCACATGTGCTAAGTATGCTTCACACCCCTTTCTGATCATTCTTCTGGCAAATGCAGCTGAAATGATGTTTGATGGCAGTAAATGCCTCTCTCCATGTATTACCACATCACCGTATAGAGGGAGACCAAAAGTGACTGTCTTCAGTCTACAGTCAATCATGGCGTGATGCCTGGCTAACCAATCCATGCCCAAGATAATATCGTAATCTCTAAAGGGCATTTCAATCAAATCTGACAGAAAAACATGTTCTTGGATCACCAAAGGACAGTCTCTATAAATTCTATTGACCCGGACCTCTTGTCCTAACGGACTAGTTACTAGCACTTCAAAACCCATTTGGACACATGGAACAGCAAGTGAACTGGCTATGCTAGCACTAACATATGAATGGGTTGAACCTGGATCAAACAATACAAATACTTTTTTATTAGAGATAAAGAATGTACCAGCTACCACATCGGAAGTCTCAGCCTCTTCTCGCTGTCTCATCGTGTAGACTCTGGCTGAAGTACTTCCTTGTGCTGATTGACCAATCAGGCTCGATTGCTCAAGCAATGCCTCTACCGCTTTCTTCTTCGCTAACCGATCAACCTCGGGAGCAGGACTCTGAATAGATCCTTCAGCAGTAGTAGGAGCTGGACCATATCTCGAAGACGGAGCACTAGTGCAGTCTCTTGCTAAATGACCCTTGCCTCCGCAGTTAAAGCAGGCTCCAGTGGCCAAATAACACTCCCCCCCATGAATCTTGCCACAAGTTTCACAAGGGCGGGCAGAACCCCTGCTCGACTGCTGACCAGACTTAGAGGGTCTCTGTCTGGAAAATCTGCCCCTACCAAATCTTCCACCTCGACCCCTGTTGGGTCCACTAAATTTCTTCTTCTTCCCAAAAGTCCCACCAGAACTCTGTTCTACTGACTTTTCCCCCTTGTCTTTTTCTGATTTCTCAGCTTTCTCTGATTTTTCTTTCACTGGGATTGCTTCTGATTCAATCCTTTCTAGCTCAAGTGCTTGAGACATGAGTTCTGAGAAGTTACTGTGTCGGAATCCCACAACTTGCATCCTTATACTGGGCTTCAAACCCGTCTCAAATCTCTTACATCTTGCCTTGCTGGTAGAGAGGAGACTCCTAGTATAATGACTTAAGCGGGAGAACTCCCTCTCATACTCTGCCACTGATCGGTTCCCTTGTTTCAAACTCAAAAATTCTTATAGTTTCTGATCAACATATGTATCTGGGATGTATTTCTGTCTGAATTCTCTGATGAAGTCATCCCAGGTCAACACTGGTGGTTCAGCCAAGCTGTGGGGGATGGTCTTCCACCAATCATACGCATCCCCTTACAGTAGAGACACAGAATACTCAAACTTCAACTCATCTTGGCAGTGCAGCTTCTTAAATTCTTTGTCCATTGTTTCAAGCCATTGTTCTGCCTCAAGCGGGTCTACTGTACCCTTAAATTCTGCAGCCCCATACTTCAGTAATTTATCATACTGTCTGGCTGGAGGCAGTGGCTGTGCCACATGTGTCTGAGGTGGAGCTTGAGCAGGCATACCCCCAACCATTTGTTGAAACATCGTAGCCATCTGCTGTGCGAACTGTGCAGGAAACTGCAGCATTTGAGGGGCTGGTGCTATAGATCCACTAACATTTTGCAAAGCTGGGGCTTCCTCTTGTGCCTCAGCTTCAACAAACTGCTCAACTGAGCAATCCTCTTCTTCCATCTCAGTCTGAAGTTAGGGTATCTCCTGAACAAGTAACACATGGAGATTTCCCTCCGTTAGTTCATATTTATGATGTAATGCACTGTATGTAACAAATATGGACATTGAGCAGTTGTACTTAACAAGGAAGACACAAATTCTCAAGTTAAAACATACTTCAAAAATTTTGCTCTGATACCACTAAAACATGTCACACCTTACCCCTCTGTAAGGCATAACATGATCCCGTAGAATACCTAATGAACTACCGAACTTCATCTACCGATAACTCATTAAGTACCCTACAAGAGATTTTAAAACAATTTTCTTATTTTTGATAAGTGGTGAGCATTTTCTAATAGGTATTTAAATCATTTAATTGAAATTAAAACTAGTTAATATTTTTGGTCCATTTTATTTTTCCGTAAATTTTATAAAAACTTTGCCAGAGTTCCGTTTATATTTTGAGAAAACAGTTCTTCAAATACCTGTAAAAAGCACTTCCAAAAATTTTCTCAATCACTACTTCAATTTCACAATGAATCTCAATAATTTCTCAAATCTTAAATTCAACGGTAAACATTTCTCAATTTCCAAAGTTCAATAATCCTCAAAATACTAGCAATTCATCTCATTCAAATTAAATAAAATAGTTCCACTCATATTTCATTAGAGACAAAATAATTTATATATACATCATTACAAAATTTACATCAAAGGAAATTTAAACTAAATTTTTATTACAAACTTTATACAACTTTGTACAAGCTGCTCAAGACCGAATTTACATGTCCATACATTTATGTGCAATACATACATTAAAAGAAATATTTACAGTTAGGGTATAAATTATACCCGATAACTTTAAGCTGAATAATCTTTAATCCTTAGCAGCTCAATCTGCTGCTCTTCTAGTCTCTGTATCTGCGACAGCAATAGAAGCTATCGCTGAGTACTAGGACTTAGTGGTGCACAACATACTAGAATAATCTTTATGCAGAACTTAAATCACATTTATTCAAAAATTTAACTGAACATGAGTATTAAATACAAATCATGCATTATGAGATTTTGATCCCAAATAATTTCATTTTGAAGTATCAAATCACATTTCATAAAACTCACAGTTAGATCATGCCATTCGAAACAAATAGAATCTCAATAGCCAAAGGCTAAAGAGAAGTCACATCACAAGACTAGATAGCTCAAATATATGGATATCCATTCACATCCTCTTCTACTGGCACACCTCAACACTTCTCTAGAGAAGGAATCCAAATTCGAAACTAATTACCCCCATTAGTCGTGCTAGTGAGGTGTTCAAATATATGGTCATGACACTGTGGTTTCAAAACTTATCTTAACACTTTGCCAAACATTGTCATTTCAAATATACACAACTAACTTTCAACAATTTTGATCAAAGCATCATAAATAATATCTCAATTCACTTTTTCAAATCATTCAAAACAATATGCAACAAATAATTTACAAAAATTACACATTGTGCACAAACCTCAAGCGAGTCGCCTCTTGGCCTCGACTCGGTTTCTCGGGTTCTTTCCCGGTATTCTTTCCAACTGAAACACAAAATTTTACAATGTTTCAGTACTATAACTTAACATAAACCCAAAATAAATTTAGCTTCACTTTTACCTAACTCTAATGTGCTAAACTCGACGTTCTTGAAATTTTTGTGTTTCGGGTTACTGTTCACTACACTATTCAAGTTAAATTGTTGACTTACTAAGGCTTAATAGGTATGGAAACTCCAACTTCACCCACATACCACATTTTGGTCACTAAATTTGTTGGTTTTGGTCATTTTCTCAAAACTTAGGTCTTTTAGGCAAAATTGCCAATTTTCAGTTTTGGAGTCCTAAGTTGCACTGTTTCATTGGTCCTTTTACTATTGGAATTTGGCAAAACTTTCTTCATAGAAAATGTTCCCTATTGTCTTAAGTTTATTCTCCTTTTTGAATCACTCCAATTGGAGTTTTGTAGCTCAAGTTATAGCCAAAATACAGTTACTGTTCATGCTGCAGAATTTAGTTCTGCAGATTTATTGCTCTAACTTCGTTCAGCAATTTGATCAAGTTAAGTCCATAATTTGGTCTAATTTTCTTCATATGAAATGTTCTAATATGTCTTAGGTTTCTATCAGCTCAAGAATCACCTAAATCGGAGTTTTCTAGAGAGAGTTATAGCCATTGAAACTTTACTGTTCATATGGCAAATCTGCAGTTCGGCAGATTCAGTGACTCAACTTTGTTCAGTAATTTGATTGGGTTAATGGTATAATTTGGATTTGTGTTCTTCATAAAAGTTTTAGATCTATATTTCATCTAACCACTGGTAAAATTTCAGGTCATTTTGACCTGCCTAGCTCGAGTTATGACCAAATGAATAAACACTGTTCATTTGGTCAATTTATATAGGGCAGCCTGCAATTTTCCAACTTTGGTCAATTTGTTCACTAGGTTTTGGTCACTTTTTGGGCATGCTTCCTGAATGAAAATTGTGTCATTTAGTGCCTATTTTCATTCCCAATTAGTCTCATACCAATTGGACTTGTAAAATTCCATTTTTGGTCCCTCAAAGTTGACTTTTGGTCATGGTGCATACCCAATCCGAATTTGGCTTTGATTTAAACACTTCTAACACACTTAATTAGGTCACAAATGACCATTTCTTCCCTTAAACGATGTCAAAGACATCATTTAGCACTTCTTCACATTTTTTGTCTCTAAATCCTAATGTTCAAAACCCTAATTTATGTCATTTGTTGCATTTAGCTAATTAAACACTTA
The DNA here is from genome assembly GCF_030052815.1 of Hevea brasiliensis. Taxonomy (NCBI): domain Eukaryota; kingdom Viridiplantae; phylum Streptophyta; class Magnoliopsida; order Malpighiales; family Euphorbiaceae; genus Hevea; species Hevea brasiliensis. The sequence goes on from NC_079507.1 coordinate 37,390,645, forward strand.
TAAACATGCTCCCTTAACTCAATTAAGCTTCCTAACATGTTTAGCTCAAACAAATTTATACTTTATCCAACCAAACCCTAGCTGTCCAAAATTCTATATAATCCCTCAACAAATTTTCTTTCAATTTTAAGTTTATTTACAAGCTCAATAAGTTAGAAATGTAAGAATCAAACTCAAATTATCAAATTTGATTACTAACCTTTTATGTAGAATTTCTTTTTCTTCAAAACTTTTTCCTTTCTTTTTCTTTTTGTTGTCAAGCTCCTTCCCAAGTGACTAGAACAAGTTTTTGTGAAGCAAGTATGGAAGGATTTGAGGTTTAATGGTGGTTTCAAAGCTTGAAGACAAGCTTTAATGGAGTTTGCAATGGTGAGGGAGAGAGAAGGATGGGAGGCGGCAACAAGGAAAAAAAATGATGACCAAATGAATTTTTTTTTGTTTCTTTTCTTTTGTTTTTATCCTTATGGAAGATCTAAAAATTCAATTAATTAAATTCACAAATTCTTATTTTTATGGCATCATGCATGAGTTCATGCATGATGTCATCACCTTTTGACTTTTCTATTTTTTTTTTCTATTTATTTTTCTATTAGTTCTTAAATTTAATTCTCGATTCTGAAATTTTCTTTTCTCTAATTTTATTTGACAGTTAGGTCAGGAGTCAACTCTCAGGATTAATTGACCAAATTGCCCCTCGCTGGTTCTTCCTGATTTGCAAATAATCCAATATTTCTTTCGGCTCCCTAACCTAATTATTTGACTTGCTTAACAGTTCTTTTTCGTGATTTTCTCTTTTCCACTGTGTTCATAAGGGTCCTAAGGATAGCGGCGTCACATTTTACGGTTCGAAATTTGAGTTTAAAATGACTTCGCAGTCGTTCCCGAGAAGGTCACCCATCGCTGTGACTCTCGGCTCATTTAACCTCTTATGTTCTGTTTTTCTTATTTATTCTTAACTAATTGACAATTACTAATTATTTGTGTTTATGGTTTATCTAGTTGTTTTAAGTATGGTTCTAATCCCCTTAATCGTCCGGATTGACACCGGTCACCGTAACAATGAAATATACAAGGCTATGCAAATAGGGGTGTAACACATGTTCTGATTAGCTCAGAATTTTAATTAACCTAATCACATTAAGCCAAGTGTTAAAGCTAGATTTAATCTTGACTTTAATTATCTTACATGATTGGAAGACAAATGGTAAGCTTATATAGTGCCATGTGTCACCATCTCATGGTGCCACATGTCACCTTGTGAAATGACCAAATTACCCTTGTGTTGTAATTTTGAGTTCTCAATTCAAAATAATTATTTCTCCTCTTCTAATCAATTTATATCAAATATAAATTAATTAATTAATTTCTTATAATTAAATTCATATTTAAACACTTTAAATATAAATTTAACTTATAATATACATCTAATAACCTAGATTTGGTTTCAAGCCATGTTAGGGACTTTGCAATCTAATTACAAACGAAACTTATTTAATTAATCAATTAAACTCTTTAACTAATTAATTAAATCATATTTAACTTAGTGATTACTTGTGTATGTGTGTGACTCACTAGGTTCATCACTAATTGGCAATGAGATATGATATTAACTCTTAATATCATCAGAACTCTTTCTTACCATAAATGATTTCTCTAAATCATTTTAGGCACCTCATAGACCATGGTTAACACCAAGCATAGCATGCCATGGCCACCCAATTAGTAATAAGGAATACCTTAAATGAACTTTTAATCATATGTTACCATGCACTAGAATCTCTCTGTTATAAAATCCCAATTCGAGCTGGAGTCATGGTTTATGTCAAACTCCATTTGCTATGAATATTATGTTCTCTTTTAATTCCAATTCTTGATTAAAAAGATTTTATCATCAGAAACTCTTTTCTGATTAAATCTATCTGTCCTAGCCAGGAACTTGAAACATCAAGAACAATTAAATGAACATAGGATTTTATCCCTATTTACTTAGGGTAACAGATTTCATTTTGATCAACACCTACCTCCATATATAACTAGTAGGAGCTAACACATGCCCATATACCCATACACAGTACAAGTATGAAAGCAGTATCAAACTCAAATCATTTATATACAAGATAGCTGTGCTATCTCAGGTCTAAAGATTATATGCACTGATATGATTTATGACAATGCATTGATAAATGTGCTTGTCATAAATGTCACTGGTTCGGCCTACTTATCATGTATAAGTGCCTATCATGTTTGTTATATGGCATGAGACTCACCATTCCATCTTATTTACATCTCATATAAATAACTTGAGAACAAATATGATTACAATCTTTCTGGATAAGTCATGTCCTTATCGTGAAGTATCCTCGATTGTGAACCAATTATGATACTTTGTGCTAGAAATACTGTCACTCATATTCTTAACAACTTAAGAATAGAATTTCTAATAAAATATCAATGGACCTTTCTATTACACATAAATATATTATGAAAATAGAAAAGTGAAATTGCATTTTTATTAATAAAATATGTACAAGATACATACTAAATGATATGCTCTAGGGCATACTACTTAACATAATCACATGAAATTACCACATTTTGGTTCCCAAAAGTGTTGGCATTAGTTGCCAATCAATACTTCAAACCAATAGGAAATAAATCAAAAATTTCAATTTTGGGTGCTAGAGTTCACTATTCCATTAGGACAATCTACAATGAGAAATTTGGCCATATGTTCTTAATCAAAGTTATTCTTTATTGTGTGTTCTTTAATTTTCTTTTTGAATCACTCCATTTGGAGTTTTCTAGATCATATTATGGCCATTTTACCATAACTGGTCAGATGAACTTTTACCTAGAATTTCTAGGCAATTATGGTTCTGCCAGATTTGATAGCTCAACTTTGGTTAGTAATTTCATTTGGTTAAGTTCAGAATTGGAGTTTGTGTTCTACATGAAAGTTGTTCTAAATTTTCTAAGCTTTTCATTAATATAAATGTTAGGTCAATTGGACCTTTCTACACTGAGTTATGACCAAATGAATGAATACTGTTCATTTGGTCATTTTGCCCAAGAAGAATGTGTATTACCCAGATTTAGTAAATTTTTAGGTCAGTCTATTGTGGTTTTCTGGGCAGGATTCCTTCATCAAAGTTGTGCCATTATGTATCTAATTTCACATATAATTAGCCTTGCACCAATTGAACCTACACAACTCCAGTTATAGCTGCCCGAATTTGCTGGACTCTCACCTAGTCCTACAGGTCACACTAGGCAGCATACCTAACTTTAACTCCCATGGCACAAATCACTTCACTTCCTAATCACACATAGCCAAATGGTTACTAATTGACCATTAGAACTTCCTTTCACCAATACATGAGAAAATCTCAAATTTGTGCCCTAAATCCTAACTCCAACCATTTCAATTCTTCAAACATATACAATCAATGGATCAATTCATACTTCCAATGATGCTTACACAAAGTTTAAAGGATTAATTGACACTAACCTTGTTGTGTGCCAACCCAAGCATGACAAACTACTTTATTTTCACTTCTTTTTGTTTCCCAAGTATTGCTCTAATGGTGAAGACCAATTTTTGTGAAGGGATGATAGGGTTTTATGGTGGAATGAAGGGAGAAATCAAGCTTACAAGGAAGCTTTCATGGAGGTTGAGAGAGAAGAGAGAGAGGCTGCCAAAACTTGGAGAAGAAAGTGAGCATAATTTGTGTTTCATTTTTTACTCATTTTCCCCTTTTTTAATGAATTTAATGGTATTGTTAAATGATGATTGGTGGAGAGCACACTAATGACATCATGTGATATCATAATTCCAAATTTTCTTTTATTTTCTTTTCTTTTCTTTTCTACTCATTTTCAATTAAATTTTTAACAATATTTATTCATATTTTATGTCAAAATAATTATTTATTTAACTGGACAAGTTAGCAAAAAATCATCTCTGAAGACGAAATGATCAAAATGCCCTCCGTTTGGCTTATTGAGCCAAAATCGTCTGTACCGATCTAAAAATTTTTCTAAATATTTTCTTGGCATTCAAATACCATCGAAACCTCAATGACTCTTTTCTGGAGTCCCAAAAATTATTTCATTAATTTTCTCCCGGGTTTAGGGCTCCTAACTGTGAGGACCGCAACTTCCCACTAGGTTGCCTATCGCTAGGGCACCGGCTTATTTAACTTGATTATATTTTATTTCTAAAATTTTTTCTAAATTTTTCTTACTATTATTTGAGCTATTTATGACTCCTCTCTCTAGTCTAAATATTTTTTCGAATATTTTAGCTGTTTGAACTGACACTAATTATTAAAATAATAAAATTTATGAAATAACTACGATGAGAATATTACAATAATACCAACACAAATTACCGATAGCCTTGTTTTAAGTATAGGCAATTTCTGATGAATTACTGACAGATGAGGGATGAGAAGTGATAAAAGAATAATTATTAGTATTTTGCATATGGCACATATATCGACGATGATATCCGTCAATAAAATTGACACCAAATGATAGCACTAACAATAGTGACTGAATTTAACAAAGTTACCAATGAATTTTTGCCATCGGTGCGCATTGTAAAAGGAAATTAAATATGGAAAAACTTTACCAACGAATAATTGCTATTGGTAACTAGCGACAAATTTCGTGCATTGGTAAAATTATTATGGAAAATCATAATACAAATTATAAATTTGAATAAAATAAAGCATAGACAAAACAAGTATCCATTAGTAGTTATTGACGTCAATATGCCATCAATAATATTAATATTGGCAAAGCATAAATACATATATAAATAAAATAATCTAATGACGGAAGTAATATGTCGGTAATATTAATATGGAAAATCATACGACAACTAAAAATATGAAAAAATAAAGTAGCTATGGATTATAATAGTTGTAATTTTAAAGCATAATTTTACTTATTAAATAACAATGGATTGCCAATCAAATTAGTGTTGCCGAAAAAGTTGAGATTTAAAACCCTGCCCATGACCCCTTCACCATCTATCTCTCTCTCTCTCTCTCTCTCTCTTTAGCCTCTGTTCAGCCTCGATTGCCACCATGATAGCCTTCACCACCAACCTTCCTTCTCCCTCTATTGTTCTTGCTAGTCCTTCTAGCCTGCATCATGCTTTTTTTTTTTTTACTTTTTTTGCATTTTAATCGGATGTTTTTCCCCTTTAATCCATTGTTTGTGAATTTATGCTAAGCCTTAGTTTGATTAGTTAGGAAAAATTAAGAGTTTTCACATAACTATAAATTTTGCCATCAAATGTTATGTATTATGTCTTTTAATTACTTTATTATTGTTTAAAATATATTGTTAGTTTTAGTATAGATATTAAAATTGACATTTTATTTTCTTTTGCAGCTCATATTGTAAGAAAATTATGATAATATCCTAATTTTGATTACTAGTTTATATTTGTTATATATTCTTAATGGGTAATTGATGTAGTTGTTTTCTCATGTCTAACAATCCTATTTTGCACTTGTTACTACTTACTAGGATTTTTAATATTGTCTGACAACAGATTCTTAGTAAACAGAAGCTCCTTTTTAGTTTCTTCAGAGTGCATAAAACTTTAATGGCCTTTTGGTTGGTGAACTAGTTACATATTCAAATCCCCTATATACAAGGAAAATTTAAAATTCCATAATGATAGGTAGTTGTTGCTCTTAATTTCAAATACAAGGAAAATTGAATAATTTAGCATTGCATTATTGTAACAACCCACACCTGAGGTAGCCGAAATTTGTACCTAGATAGGGAATGTCCTGTGAAGTCCCGAAGAGAAGAAAGTCCAAAAAAAGTAAAGTGTTAAGAGAGAGGAAGAGGAAATAAGGACTAAAGTGTAATAAGCATGTTTAGGCAAGTTCAGCTATCGAACCGTAAGTTTGGCTGTCAAAGTAGGTTTAGAAAAAAAAATATAAATTGAAGGGTTGGGAGTTTTACTAGCTCTCTCCCTCATTTTCTCAACCTCTCCTTCTTTTACCCCCCTCTCTCTCTGTTTCCTCTTCCCTCTAGCCCTAAAACTCTCTACCCTACCCCCTAGCCTCTACATGAAGGAGAATAATCCTAAACCTCAGAAAACGATAAAGAGTACCCTTTTCTCTCCTCTTTTAAGTGGGTTAAAGAAGAAGCAGGAGAAACTTCTAGCTAGAGTGGTAAGCTTCCTTCTCCTTCTTCTTAGCTTGTTTAAAGATCTTAGGATAGCATTTTGCAAGAGAAACGGTTTAGGTTTAGTATAAGGTTATTTTAGGATTTAAATGTGAAAAGGGGAAATTTAAGTTTAAAAGCATAGATTTAAGTAAATAAAGAATATTTTTAGTTGTTTAAATTTAAAATGGAATAATAAACTTAGAATGAGAATTAGGACATGATGATGATATTTGAGGATTAAAACCTTAACTTTTGCATGGTGGATGAATTCTAGGAAATCCTAGGTTTGTCAACCATACCATTAATGTTTAACCATTAATTCATGTGAACAATCATGTAAACAATGTATGGCCAACTTCAGTTGTTGAAGTTTAAGACTTCGGCCACCAAACATGCCTTGACTAAAAAATCCCAAATCTAATTGAACTTATTGAAGTCCTAAGCTAAGAACATCTAAATCCCTTTCCTTATAGACAAGAAGATAAGAAGTAGAGGACCTATAATCAAGGGATCTTGAGGTCTACTCACAATAGATGAAGTAATAGAGTCTAGCAACTCTAAGGTGAGTAGAACCTGCTAAAATCTTTTAAGTAAATGTTTGAATTTATTGCCTATGGTATGCTATGGTCGTCTATGCATCATGAAAGTACATTATTATTAGTTGTTGCATTCTGGGAACTATGTGTGTGTGTGTGTGTCTATCATGAATGTAACACCCCTATTTGCATAGCCTGGTATATTTCACTATTCTGGTGACCGGTATTAGTTCGGATAATTAAGGAGATTAGAACCAGATCTAAGACAACTAGATAAGCCCTGAAAACAAATAATTAGTAATTGTCAAATAGTTAAGTATAAATAAAAAAAAACAGAACATAAGAAGTTAAATGAGCTGAGAGTCACAGCGATGAGTGACCTTCTCGGGAAGGACTGCGAGATCGATTTAAACTCAAATTTCGAATCGAAAAATGTGACACCGTGGTCCTTAGGACTATTGCGAACATAGTGGAAAAGAGAAAATCACGAAAAAGAATTATTAAGCAGGTCAAATAATTAGGTCAAAGATCCGGAAGAAATATTAAATTAATTGCAAACCGGATTGAACCGGCGAGGGGCAATTTGGTCAATTTACCCCTAGAGCTGACTCCTGACCTAACTGTCCAATAAAATCAGAGAGAAGAAAATTTCGGGATTAAGAATTAAATTAAATAACTAAGGAAAATTAAATTTAAAAAAAAAAAGAGGAAAAAGAAAAAAATTGAAAAAGGTTACTTACATCATGCATGACATCATGCATGATGCAGTAAACTTAATAATTAAAAATTGAAACTATAGGATAATTTTGTCTTACTAAAGGTTTAAAAATTCATAAAAGAAAAAAAAATTCACTCTTCCTCTTCCTTGTTGCCGTGAACCATTCTCACTCTCTTCCTCACTTCACCATTAAAACAACTCCCATGGAAGCTTGATCAAAGCTTTCAAAACCTCACTTGTCTCCAAAAATCCCCATAAAACCTTGTTAACTTCACTTAAGAAGAAGCTTGAGCAAGAAAAGAAATGAGGAAAAGGAAGGAATTGAGGAAAAGGAACTTCAATTTGAGGTAAGAAATTAAATTGAAATTTGATGTTTAAAATACATGTTTTGAGTTACTTTAACTTAGATTTCATCCTTAAAATCAAAAGAAAGCATGGTTGAGGGACCAAACATAAATTTCGGTCAGCTAAGGTTTAGGTTTGAGAATGAATGATTTTGATGCAAATGAAGAAGTAGTTAAGTGCAAAAGAGTGTAAAGGTATTAATTATGCCTTTAGATTTTATCAAATAAGCTAAGTATGAAAATTAGGGTTTGGCACCTAGGGTTTTGGGAGGAAAAAATGTAAGAATTAGCCAAATGATGTGTTTGACCTTGTTGGAGTTGAGAAATAGTCATGTATGACCAATTGTGGTGTGTAGGAAGTGTTGGAATTAAGTTTGAATTCAGATTGGGTATGGCCATTCTGCAGGCAGCATGACCAAGGTCCCTTTCAGGGACCAAAACTGAAAATTTACTAACCCAATTGGTGTGAGGCCAATTGGGAATAAAACTAGACACAAAATGGCACATTTTTCATTTAGGAATCATGTAACAACCCTCACTCGACTACAGTGCAACCGAGCAAAGTGTGCTACATTCGGTGCCAGAACACCCTATCTTGTCTTACTTTATTATTTTAATAATTTGATCTTGTTATATTTTAATATCAATTATTTTTTATCAAAGAGAAACCAGCGGAGTTTCCCCTATTTTATTATCAGTTGACGTATTTTACTATTCATCTGCTTGAAATTTTCAATAATATTTTACAATAAAAATATCATTCATGCTCATCATATTCATCTCACATTCAATTCTTGTAATCACATACTCATTCATATATCTCAATTTCATATTCATTTCCATGCATTTCCATTCATGCACAATTTATATATATAAATTCTCAAGTTTCATTAATTTACATGATTTACAGACTGATTACATAAATTCATAATTTACATAATCTACAAATTAATTATAGTTCCATAATCTATATTTCAATATACAATTCATACTTTACATTACAAATAACAACTAATTATAATGTACAAAATACATAATATGATCTATATGGACCCTATCTACATGCATTGCTGAAGAGGTGACAACCTTGAATACTCTGCAGATCAGAACTCCAAAATCTCTGTTTGGGATTCGCTGGGCTTTAACTTCAGTACCTGCGCGAGGAAACAAATCCATCACGCTAAGCATTGCTGCTTAGTGGTGCAATAATATAACAAAAAATAATGTATACAAATAAAAAATAATTGGAGCATATTTTCTATACTCAAGAATTTTACTAGGTTCATATGAAATTTGCCATACAGTACATTTTTTTTTTGTCATTTATGTAGTACATTTTTTTTTTGTCATTTATGTTGCTCTCTAGAATCACTTCTTTCATAAGTTTATAATAATAATTTATATAATGTACAAATAAATCTAAAATTTATACTTATATTCTTATGAAAATCATATTGTAATGTTATTTAAGTTATAATTCTTCTTCTAGTCTTTTTATCACTTCCTTAATACTTTCTAAGTTGTTTACAATCATTTCGTAATATTTAAAATTTTTAGAACTAATTTAATTTATTTCAGATCATTCTAAGGAACAAATTTTTGGAGCTAATCTAATTTATTTCGGAACTTCTTCTCATTTATTTACTTTCTAACATTTTTAATTGCTAATATTCATAACTTATTTTAATAAATTAGACTGCCCAAGTAACCTATGACAGCCTGACTAAACTGGATAACGGGTCTTTGGCACTGGACAACGCGGTGCCTCGGGCTGTCATACCATGGAACGCAGAACGTCAACCACGTATGCAGTCAATATGGCTAAAAAGCCATGATAACACATAATCGGGCATTAAGCCATGAGTGCGGGCATAAAGCCATGAATGCGGGCATAAAGCCATAAATACAGGCATAAAGTGTAACACCCCTCATCCGACTACATGTAGCTGAGCAAGGCATGCTACATTCGGTGCCGGAGCACCCTATCTTATCTTACTTTATTATTTTAGTAATTTTGAATTCGTTTAATTTAATATCAATTATTTTTCTATGAAGAAACTAGCGGAATTTCTCCTATTTTATTATCAGTTGACGTATTTCACTATTCACCTACTTAAAATTTTCAATAATATTTTACAATAAAAATCTCATCAATTATTTTCATAACCATCTCATAATTCACATCTCATTCATATATCTCAATTTCATATTCATTTCCATGCATTTCCATTCATGCACAATTTATATATTGTAACACCCCAGGCAAATCCCACATCGGCAAAACACGGGAGAAATGCTGGGTTTATAAGTTGGTGGTTCGTAAACCCTATTGACGCGTTTTAAAACCGTGAGGCCTATGGCAAAAGCGGACAATTCCTCTAGTGTTTGGAGCCCGATCGTTACAATTGGTATCAGAGCCGCTCGTGTGTCCTCTTGGGCGATGGTGGGGCAAACCTCAGCGAGCACGCTGAGTCCCGAAAGGGTGGGAGAAAGGTCCCTTAGGCAAATCCTACATCGGCAAAGTGCGGAGTTGGTCTTGGGTTCAAAAAGTAATGATATATAAAAAGGGGAACTAATCACTAAAGGCGCCTTTTGGTGGAATGGCCTGGAGAGTTGGAAGAACTCTAGGGTTAAGCGTGCTTGCTTGAGAGAAATCCTAGGATGGGTGACCTCCTGGGAAGTTCTCCATTCCACCTATGGGACAAAACCGTGAGGGCTTCGGCCCAAAGCGGACAATATCACTAGTGGGCCGGGCCATTACATTTCTGGTATCAGAGCGAACAATATCACTAGTGGGCCGGGCCATTACATATATATAAAATCTCAAGTTTCATTAATTTATATGATTTACAGACTGATTACATAAATTCATAATTTACATGATATACAAATTAATTACAATTTGCTAATTTACATTACAATATAAGAAATAAATAACATACACATAATACATGATATACTTAATGTGAGCCCTATCTACATGCATTGCTGAGGAGGAGACAACCTTTGACATTTTGCAGATTTGGACTCCAAAAATCCCAGTAATTTGTCCACTGGGTTTTATCTTCAGTACCTGCGTGAGGAAATAAATCCATCGCGCTAAGCATTGCTACTTAGTGATGCAATAATATAACAAGAAATAATGTATACAAATAAAAATAATTGAAGCATATTTTCTGTACCTAAGAATTTTACTGGGTTCATATGAAATTTATCATACAGTATATTTTTCGTCATTTATGTTGCTCTTTAGAATCTCTTCGGTCATAAGTTTACAATAATTATTTATATAATGTACAAATAAATCTAAATATTTAGTTTATGTTTATTTTATTATGGAGGATGCATTTCTAATAATTACTTATGTTATGCTTATTTTGCTAGCCTTTCATTTTCCCTCTTAATATTTTCTATGTGTTATGGATCATTTCGTAATAATTAAATTCTTAATACTAGTTTAATACCTTTCGGATTTTTCTTACTGATTTATTTAGTTTCTAATATTTTTAACTTATTTCAATCATTTTTTTTTCTGCCCAGGTAACCTATGACAGGTTGACTAAACTGGATAACGAGTCGTTGGCACTAGACACCGCGGTGCCTCGGGCCGTCATACCATGGGACGTAGAATGTCAACCACGTATGCAGTTAGTATGGCTAAAAAGCCATGATAACACATAATCGGGCATTAAGCCATGAGTGCGAGCATAAAAACCATGAATACGGGCATAAAGCCATGAGTATGGGCATAAAGCCATGAATATAGGCATAAAGCCTTTCGCAATACTGTTAAAACAATACCCTATTGGCATGCCAAACTATCCAATCTGACACATATGTCTAGGTAATACAAGGGCACATAATATCATTAAATATTAATATATTGTGTTTTATGACTTCATTATTTCATGATAAATTTCAATTATAATTCATACATTCATTTAATCATTTATATGATCACAATTCACATCAAATATCCTTTTATACCATTATACTCAAAGTACTTTTCCTTTCTATAATAATGAGAACTAATGTCTCATTCATACATTAATATGATTCATTTATTCATTCATTGTGTCATTCATATTGATCACAATTCAAAACAATGGTTCACATGTACCATTGTATTCAAAACATTTTTCCTTTCTCATTTATACATTCAAAAATCTACTTATGTAATTACAAATTTTATATTTCAAGTTGAGTTACTAATATTTTATGAATTCTATTTGTGATGGGCATATAAGCCCTAACTATCTATTCACATCAATTAGGTGACTTATTTTTCCTGTTTCAAGTAATCCATGAACATTTTATGGATTTCAAATTTATGGCCTTAATTTCCCTTTAACAATTTTGACTAGGATGCATAGTCCACATTTGTCATACAATTCTAAGAATTTAAGCTTAGAATTGGTTCTAGTCTTCATCATAGTTTGCTAATCATTTTGATTACTATTCACCTTACTAGTTAACTAAAATATTTACTATTTCATACTTAATGGATATGTTAATTCTAATTACACCAAGATCCCACATTTTGAGTTTTACATTTGCTAGTATTAATTGCCAATTGCAATTTAAAGTCCTCTAGATGCATTTCTAAATTTTTAGTTTTGATTACCTAAGTTTACTGTTCCATTGGACAATTTTACAGTGGAAACTAGGCTAACCTTTCTTCATCAAAGTTGTTCCTTATTGTGTCTTCTTTAATTCCCTTTTTGAATCACTCTATTTGGAGTTTTGTAGCTCAAGTTATGGTCATTTTACCATAACTGGCCGGATTGACCTGTACCCAAAATTTCTGGGCAATTTGGTTCTGCCAGATTTGGTGACCTAAGTTTAGTTGGCGATTTGACTAGGTTATTGTCAGAATTTGGATTTGTGTTCCTCATGAAAGTTGTAGGGCTATATCTCAGCTTTCTACTGGTAAAATTTCAGATTAATTGAACTTCCTACACTGAGTTATGACCATTTGAACAAATACTATTCATTTGGTCATTTTCCAGGGATAGCCTGTTGGTCACCCGGATTAGGGTAATTTTTATGTCAACTTTGTTTGCTTTTCTGGGTAGGGTTTCTTCACCAAAGTTATGCCATTATGTGTCTAGTTTCAGGTCCAATTAGCCCTGTACCAATTGAACCTATACAACTCAATTTGTAGCTACCCAAACCTGCTGGACTCATAACCAGTCCTACAGGGCACATTGGACAGCATGCCTAACCTCCATTCTCTTAGCACCATTCGCTCAATTTCCTACTCAAACATGACCAAATGGTCACTAATTGACCATTACAACTTCTTTTCATCAATACATAAACAAATCTCAAATTTGTGCCCAAACCCTAACTCTACAATTTCAATTCTCCATATACATGCAATCAATGAATCAAAACATCTAATTTATGTTCAATGGCAGCCATGTACAACTATAACTCAATCTAATCAATGAAATCCTAATGTATCCTAAGGCTGCCAAAATTGGTGGAATTTATTCATGCAAAACTTGTTTCAATTCTCTTAATTTCACCCTCATTTCATACTCTACATGATATATATACAAAGTTTTAAGGATGAATTAGCACTAACCTTTTTGAAACCAAACTTGAGCTTGTTATTCTTCAAGATTTCTCCTAGAACCATAATAATCATAATCAATTATAACTTCACTTTCCCAAATTAAATATCCAATAAAAATTCAACAGCATTTCCCCTTAAATTGGACTAAACTCCTATCATAAATCTCAAATCCACAAACCATTAATACCCAATCTGGCAGCTTATGCATTCAAATTTATATATAATGATCTAACTGTCAGATAAATCCCAAATTTTAACCATATATTCAAGACATCTCTATACAATATCAGTAAAAATTTCAGCATCAAATCTTCCCTATATCATGAGATATCAAAATATTCATTCAACCCTTCAAAATCTGAATTTTTGCAGAAATCAGTCTTACTCAGACAGCTCATGCAAAATAATTTATATCTCATAAACCACAATTCTAAAATTCACCAAATTTTAACACAACAACCTCAACATACCAAATATAATTTGTACCAAATTTCATAATTTTATATGCATCCTAACTATTTATTTTTCTCAAATTTCAGTAGACAAAATTCAGAATTCAACCTGCAGACAACCTGTGTTCAACAATATATTTCTCTAAATCCAACTGTTGAAAGATCACCAAATTTTAACCATAACTTCCACACATACATACCTCAAACATATCCAAAAATCAATGGTAGAAGTTGAGCTAAACTCACCTGGACGGAAGAGAAACATGCTGCCCTGCTGAACCCCTGTTTCTGCTACTGTTCATCTCCTTCTCCTTCTTCCTTTCTTTCTTTCTTTTCCTTTTTTCTCTCTCTCTCTCTCTTGATTCGTCTGAAGAAGAAGAAACCAGAATTTTTCTTTCCAATTTTCCCTCATTTAACTCTTTTTAATTGGCTTGGTGAGTTGTGATTGGTGGAGAGTGCTTTGATGACAACATGTGATGTCATAATTCCTATTTTCTTTTATTTTTCTTTCCTTTTCTTTTCTACTCATTTTTAATTTAATTTTTAGCAATATTTATTCACATTTTATATCATAATAATTATTTACTTAACTAGACAAGTCGATCAAAAATCATCTCTAAAGACGAAATGACCTAAATGCCCTCCGTTTGGCTTATTGAGCCAAAATCGTCTGTACCGATCGAAAAATTTTTCTAAGCCTTTTCTTGGCATTCTAATGCCATAGAACCCTCAATGAATCTTCTGTGGAGTCCCAAAAATTATTTTATAAATTTTCTCTCGGGTCTAGGGCTCCTAATTGCGAGAACCGTAACTTCCCAATGGGTTACCCATCGCTAGGGCACCGGCTCATTTAACTTGGTTGTACTTTATTTCTAAAATTTTTCCCAAATTTTTCTTATTAATATTTGAGTTATTTATGACTCCTTACTCTAGTGTAAATATTTTTCCAAACGTTCTAGCTGTCCGGACCGACACCGGTCACCGAAACAGTAGAATGTGCGAAATTGCTACAGTGAGGGTGTTACATAAAGCCTTTCACAGTACTGCTAAAATAATACCCTATTAGCATGCTAAACTATCCAATCTAACACACATGTCTAGGTAATACAAGAGCAGATAATATTATTAAATATTAATATATTGTGTTTTATGAATTCATTATTTCATGACAAATTTCATAATTTATACATTCATCATAATATTCATACATTCCTTACATTATTCATATTGATCACAATTCACATACAAAACATATTTCCTTTCTCTCTTGATGGGAACCTAAATCCCAAATGACACTTTTATCACATTTATTCATTCAACAATCTATTCATGTAATACTTCAAGTTGTATTGCTAATATATAATGAATTCCATTGGTGTTGGGAGTATAAGTCTCAACAATCCTTCTAGGTTAATTTTATTTCATATTCAAGTGGTATCACTCATGTTTTATTAGATCTACTAGTAATGGGAATACAAATCTTAATTATATATTCACATAACTTAAATGTTCATTAAGTCATTTAGGTAAATTACTATTTCTATTCCAAGTAATCCATGAATATTTCATAGATTCCAAATTTCATACCTTAATTTCCTCTACCAAATTAGTTCTTACACTTTGTGTCTTTGTATTACTATTCACATTACTATTCACTCAAATTGTTAACTTTTTAATACATAATAAATTTATTGAACCTAAGTTCTCCAAGATACCACATTTTGCCTTTTATTTTTGTTGGTATTGATTTCCAATACCATTACAAAGCTTATTTTATGTTATTCAAAATTTTCAAATTTCATACCCTAAGTTTACTGTTCCATTGGTCATTGTTACAGTAAAAATTTGGCAAAATTTTCTTCATCAAAGTTGTTCCTTTACGTGTCTTTTTTAATTTCCTTTTTGAATCACTCCAATTGAAGTTTTGTAGCTCAAGTTATGGTCATTTTACCATAACTGGCCGGATTGACCTGTACCCAGAATTTCTGGGCAATTTGGTGACCTACGTTTGGTTGGCAATTTGACTAGGTTATGGTCAGAATTTGTATTTTTGTTCTTCATGACAGTTGTAGGGCTATGTCTCAGCTTTCTTCTGGTAAAATTTCAGATCAATTGAACTTTTCTACACTGAGTTATGACCATTTAAACAAACACTGTTCATTTGGTCATTTTCCAGGGACAGCATGTTGGTCACCCAGATTAGGGTAATTTTTAGGTCAACTTGGTTTGGTTTTCTGGGCAGGGTTTCTTCACCAAAGTTGTACCATTATGTGTCTAGTTTCATGTCCAATTGGCCTTGCACCAATTAAACCTATACAACTCTAGTTATAGCTGCCTAAACCTGATAGACTCACACCCAGTTCTGCAGGTCACCAAGGGCAGCATGCCTAAGCTCAATTCCATTATCCTTACTCACTTCAATTCCTCCTCAAACACATTCAAATGGTCACTAATTGACCAATACAATGTTAATATATCATTACATAAGCAAAACTCTAATTTTTCACAAACCCTAATTCCCAAAGTGTCCATTTCATGCTATCCGTGCCATCTAACACATCCAATCACAAATACCTACTAAGCAACTCCAATAAACACATTTTATTTCATTTAAATTCATCAATTCCCATAGGTACACATACTGACCAAAATTCTTCTTCCATCAAACGTGAATAATTTCTCAATTTTTTTCTTGTAATTCTTTCCATTTTCATGCTCAAATTTAAGTTTACTAAAAGAATATGGAAGAAATGTAGCACTAACCTTGTTGTGTGTCAATCCAAGCTTGACAAACTCCTTTATTTTCACTTCTTTTTGCTGCCCAAGTCTTGCTCTAGTGGTGACGACAAGTTTTTGTGAAGGAAAGATGGGCTTTTGAGGTGATTTAGTAGGTGAGATGAAGCTTGGGTGAAGTTGTTAATGGTGGAAGAGAGGGAGAGAATGTGTTATGGCTGGAAGAAGGAAAGGATGAGCAGAATTATTTTGATTTTTCAGCCCATTTAACTCCTTTAATTGGATTTATAATGAGATATCAAAATGTGATTGGGTGGGGGCATGTTAATGACATCATGTGATGTCAAAATTTTAATTTTCTTCATTTTTCTTTTCTTTTCTTTTCTACTCATTTCCAATTCAATTTTTAGCAATATTTATTCATATTTTGGATCATAATAATTATTTATTTAGCTGGACAAGTCGGTCAAAAATCATCTCTGAAGACGAAATGATCAAAATACCCTCCATTTGGCTTATTGAGCCAAAATCGTCTGTACCGATCGAAAATTTTTTCTAAGCCATTTCTTGGCATTTTAATATCATAGAAACCTCAATGACTCCTCTTTGGAGTCTCAAAAATTATTTCATAAATTTTTCCCCAAATTCAGGGCTCCTAGTTGCGAAGACCGCAACTTCCCACTGGGTTACCCATCGCTAGGGTACCAGCTCATTTAACTTGGTTGTATTTTATTTCTAAAATTTTTCCTAAATTTTTCTTATTAATATTTGAGTTATTTATAACTTCTCACTCTAGTCTAAATATTTTTCCAGATGTTCTAGCTATTCAGACCGACACCGATCAACAGAACAGTAGAATGTATGGAATAGCCAAAGTGAGGGTGTTACAAATCTTGCCGAGAAAGTGACCATAGCATAGTGAACAAAGTGGCAAAATCAGGATTAGGCAAATTGATCTATACAAAAATGACCAAATGAACAGTTTTTGTTCATTTAGCCATAACTCGGGCTAGGCAGATCCAAATGACCTGAAATTTTACCAGTAGAAAGCTGAGACATAGCCCTACAACTTTTATGAAGAACATAAGTTCAAAATATGCCCTTAACTAAGTCATTTAGCCACCCAAAGTTAGTGACCTAAAACTACCAGAACCAAATTAGTACCCAGAAAATCTGGATAAGTCCAATCCGGCAGTCATGATTCAAATGGCTATAACTTGAGCTACAAAACTCCAAATGGAGTGATTCAAAAAGGAGAATAAAGTTAAGACAATAAGGAACAATTTCTATGAAGAAAACTTAGCCAAATTCTAACAGCAAAATGACCAATGGAACAGTGCAACATAAGACACAAAAACTGAAAATTTGCAAATTTGCCTAAAAGACATAGAATTTGAGTAAACAACCAAAACCAACAAATTTAGTAACCAAAATGTGGTATGTGGGTGAAATTGGAATTCTCATACCTATTAAGCATTAGAAAGTCAACAAATTGACTTGAATAGTGTAGTAAATAGCAACTCTGAAACACAAATTTTAAAGATGTCAATTTTAGCATATTAAAGCTAGGCAAAAGTATATTTGAATTTATTTTTGGACTTATGATAAGTTATGATACTGAAACACTATGAAACTATGTGTTTCAGTGGAAAAGAATACCGGGAAAGAACCCGAGGAGTCGAGTCAAGGCCAAGAGGTGACTCGTATAAGGTTTGTGCATAACATAGAATTTCTGTAAATTTTCTTCTACACATCATTTTGAATGAATTGAAATATTAAATTGTGATATCATTTTCTTGAAATGTTTATTATTATTTTAATTTAAATTGTTGAAAGTTTAATTATATATATTTGAAATGACATCAAATGTTTAGTAAATTGTTAGGTTAGTTTTGAAACTACAATGTCATGACTATATATTTGAATACCTCACTAGCATGACTGTGGGGGAAATCAGTTTCGAATTTTGATTCCTTCTCTGGCTGAAGTGTTGAGGTGTGTGCTACTAGAAGAAGAAAAAGAATGGGTTCCTATATATTTGAGCTAGCTAGCCTTGTGTTGTGACTTCTCCTTAGCCTCTGGCTATTGAGATGATTATTGTTTCGAATGGCATGATATAACTGTGTGTTTTTATGAAATTTGTTTTGAGACTTTCGAAATGAAATTGTTTGGATTAAATGCATATATATATATATATATATATATATATATATATATATATATATATATATATATATCATGTTTTTTATTTATTTCTCATGTTCAATTCAATTTTTGAATAAGTATGATTTAAATTCTGCATAAAGGTTATTTTAGTTTGTTGTGCACCACTGAGTCATAGTACTCAGCGATGGCTGTTATTGCTGTCGCTGATATTGAGACTAGAGGAGCAGCAGAGTGAGCTGCAAAGGATTGTGGAGCCACCTTCCCTGAAGTTCTATCGGGTATATTTTATACCCTGATTGTAATAATTATTTTGATGTATGTAAATGTATGTACATGTTGAACTGGTCATGAGCAGTTGTATAAAGTTTTTAATAATATTAGTTTGAATTTTTCTAATGCAAATTCTGGTTGGATGAATGTAATTTGTTTTAACTTTAATGAAAAATGAATGAAAGTATCTTATTTTAATTTGAATGAAATTACTTAGTATTATTTTGGATGATGTTGAATTGGAAATTATTAATTTGAATTTTGGAATTTGAGAAATGATGTTGAAATTTGTTGTGGTGGATGTTAAAGTTGTTGAGTTAAGGAGATAAATCGTTGGAAGTGTTTTTTTCAGGTATTTGAAGAACTGTTTTATCAAAATACAGACGGCACTCTACCGAAATTTTTATAAAATTTGCGAAAAAATAAAAAGGAACAAAAATTTTAACTAGTTTTCAAACTCTAATTAAATGTTTTAATACCTATTAGAAAATGCTCACCACTTCTAAAAAGTAAGAAAATGATTTTAAAATCCCTTGTAGGATGCTTAATGAGTTATCGGTAGGTGAAGTTCGGTAGTTCATTAGGTATTCTACAGGATCTTGTTATGCCTTACAGAGGGGTAAGGTGTGACAATGAAGATGTTGCAAGTGCATTATTGCTTGTGATGTGATGATAGTTCAAGGACGATCCACTAATTCCCATAGGAAAGGAACGTAAAGGAAATAATGGCATGTATGCATAATGAGCTCATATGTTATGGGATAACTAGGTAAGGCAACTCTATGTCTCCGACCCCACTAGTTTGATATGATATAATAAGAGAAAGTCTTAAGGAGCTCCTAAAATGGGCCGAGCACATTGGATACATGATTATGATAGCGACAAGGTTTGGAGGAATCATTAGTAACACGAATTACCTTGATGTGAATGCTATGAACCTTATTGGCTATTGCATTATATATGTTTTTATGTAAATGTTTTATTGTATGTTTTCCTTCTGTTAAGTAGGCTTGTACTCACTGAGTTCCAAGCTCACTCTTTTTTCTTGTGCTCCCTTTTCAAGGACAAAAATTTTAAGATATAGTCATATTATTCGAGTTATGAGTTCCAAAGGTTATTGCCTTATTATGTATTGAAATAAGGGGAAAATAATGGAACTCCTTAATGATATGTAAATCTATAAAGATTTAATACGCTTATAACTAAATATCTTATGATATAAATAAATTGTTTTATATGTATGAATGCATTTTATGATAGAAATGGCCCCACCAATGATTTATGAAAGTAACATTTAGGCTTCCTATGGGTTCTAATTGCTTTTTGCCTATTCGTTCCCTTAACGTTGGTAGTAGCCTTAGATTCATAAGGTTAGACTTAAATTCTAGTAAAACAATGAGAGAGAAAGAAAGTGAAAGTGAATGTACATGTAACACCCCTATGTTCGGTAGTGCGTTCTACTATTCCGGTAATAGTGTCTATCTGGACAGCTAGGATGCTTGGAATTATACTTAAATATTAGTGTGGAGATATAAGGTAGTGAAATACAATAGAGAAAAATACAAGAAAAAAATAAAGGAAAAATAAAAGAGAGAAAATGGAACTAAGCTAAACGGACAAAACCGTATCGATGGGAAACCACACCGGCAAGTTGTGGCGTGGGCCGTTGACTAACCTTGGACCGCGGGGAACCCTAAAAAATATTTTTGAGACTTAAATAAACATCTATTGAAAAACAAATGGTATTAGAAATGTCAAAGAAAAATTAAATAATTAGTACAAAGAAAAATGAAAAATCGAGAAACCGATAAAAATCGGTGTTGCCGAAAAAGCCAAAAAGCAACCCGAATAGGGCCATTGTGGTCAATTGACACCCCAAGTTGCCTTTTGACCTAAATGTCCATTAAAAATAAATGATATTAAACTTTGAAAATATCATGAAAATTAAAATGGTGGTCCATAATTTAAATAGTAAAAGAAAAGAGGTTAAATGTAGGAATTGTGAAAACTTTGATTAAACAAATATTAAACTTACCTTAGTGCTCTACTAACACCACCAAAGTGGACTTTTAATCAGCTTTGGGCAGAAGATTCCATCTTCTTCAACCTTGAGCCAACCAGCCGAATGTACCTTAAGAGAAACCTCCATGGCCGAGTGAGAGGAAGCTCCATGCAACCCATTTTGAGCCATCCTTTCCACTAAGTCCCTTCTTTAAACTTAATCCTTACCTTGAAAGGAAGATTTTGGTAGCAATTTTAAGGAGGTTTAGTGAAATTTTGATCAAGCTTCAAAGGTGGTAAGTGTGTATTTTCCATTCTTGTTTCATTAAACTTTGAGTGGATGTTGTGGTGAGTTGTTTTGTGGAAGAAGTTTTGAAGTTTAATGATTTAATGGTGGTACACCATTTCAGCAGCCATGGGAACTCAGCATATTTAGTTTGTTTTAACTTGTTAATGGTAGTTTAAGATGTTGATGTAAGTGTTTATGTGTATAAAAATGATTTAGACAATGTGTATTAAGAGTATATGTAATGGTGCAATTGGTTTTGGAAGCTTGAAAGCAATTTGAAGGAGATATGTTCAATGGGATAATTCGGCAACTTTTAAGTGTGGTTAGAAATGGGTAGTTTCATGGAATGGTTTGTTGAATTATGTTGCTTATGGTGGCAGCATGTGTATGTGAATAATTGTTTGGATTTGGACATGTAAATAAGGTATGTTCATGTGGTTAAATTGTTGTAATTGGACTTTGAAAATTCTGAGTTATAATGTGTATGTTGAGAGTGGTTACAAGCTGCCCAAAATGACCAAAATGTGATGTAAAGTATGTTAATGTTATGGTACCAAATCAGAATTGGTATGAAAGGTAAACTTGGTAAGTATTGAATGTGTAATTGGTAAGTGTTGAATAATGTGTAACAGGGCAGTGTACACTTTAGCTTAGAACCTTAAGTGTGTGGCTCTAATTAGATGTGAAACTAGGCACAAAATCTGCCAACTTTTATGAAGGAAGCTTACCTAAATTCTGCCTAGAAGGTAACTTGAAAAATGACCAAATCCGGATTAGTGACTTGAAAGCCTAAAAATTGACTATTTGGGCAGCAGTTAGTGTTTCGATCATAACTTACTCAAAACAGGTTCAAATGACCTGAAATTTTTATCATGAATAGTTTAGACATAGATCTACAATTCTTATGAAGATACCAAAGCCCAAAAATGGCCAGAACCAAGCCAAATAGCTTGCACAAGTTTAGGTACCAAAACTGGCCGAACCAAAAGTGACCTAAAAATGACCTAAGCCTACCATTTTAGTGCATTATGTCCAAAATTGGTAAATTGACCATATCTTGGTCTATACAACTCAAAATGACCTGAAATTTTACCCCGCATGCAATAAGACATAGACCTACAAGTTTTTAGTTTGGACTGAAACCCGAAAACTGAGAGAACTAGGTCGTCTGGCTAGGTCAAAATAGTAAACCAAAATCCTATAAATTGCAATAAAATATAATACACTTGGAAATGAAATTGGTAACATATACCAACACTAAAGGGCTATAAAATGTGACATATTGGTAACATTAGAATTGATTCACTTAGAGTGCATCAAGGATCAACATTATAGGTTTAATAATGAAATGAATTGAAGGGAATAGTACCAAGAAAATTTAAATATTGGATTTTATTGTTAGAAACAAATTCATTGAGTACTGAAACACTTTAAATTGTGTGTTTCAGTTGAAAAGGATATTGAGAAGCATAAGGAACACTGAGTCAGGGCCAAGAGGCATATATCAGAGGTCTATACCCAATACTTTTTATATTCACTGCTTTTACTAGAAAATTTATTTGGAGAAATGAGTTATGAATAATTTTTTATTATTTTGGCTTTGGGAATATTATTTGGAAATTATTGTGTTATCTACTTTGCAAATGGAAATTTTGAGATAAAATGTGATTTGTGGTTTGTATGAAATATTTAAATATTGTGATTTGGAATTGTTTTGATTCACACTTGGCATGACAATTACTATGTTCCTCCTCCATTTATGGGGTGATTATGACTATATTCCTCCCTCTTTGACTTGCTAGTCTGAGGTGAGTATGGATGAATTCTCATTAGCTAGCTAGCCACCTCCCTCATTGATTTCGATTAGTGGGGTGAGTATGTCTTGTCGTGGTGTACAACACGGCATATTTGGAAAAGTTTGTGTCATGACCTAAGTTGTGTTATTGATTGGCAACACTGTGTTATTCAATTGTTTGATCAAATTTGTGTTATATGAGCTTTGAAAAATTGTGAATTGTTTGGATTGTAAATTATCAATAAAAGTTTTATATACCGCATTTTAAATTGTTATTGTGCATCACTGAGTAAATTTTACTCAGCGATAGCTTTTTCATTGTCGCGCAGTAGACAAACTGAGCAAAGCAGAGTAGTAGGTCGCTTGTACCACATTTTGAGATTCCGCCGGGTATATCGAGTATACCATATTGTGTAGTTTTTGTTGTAATGTATGTGCACTATATGTATATATTGTACTTAGTCTTGAGCAGTTATAAATTAAAATTGTAAATTATTTTGGCTTGTAAAAATATTGTGACATATTTCTTTTATCTCATCTTTTGGGAACACTGGAAAATTAATTGTTGAACTGAGTTGATAATGTTGAGAAAATTATTGTGTTGAATTGTTATTGGAGTTTGGGATTGAGAAATATATTGAAAGTGCTTTTTTTACAGGTTTTTGAAGAACTGTTTTATTCAAAATACATATGGCACTTTGCCAAAATTTTTACAGAAATTATTGATACTCAAATTTTTTATTTTGTTTCACTTCAGTTAAAAATTTTTTAATACCTGTCAAAAGTGCTCACCACTGTAAAAAGAAGTAAGAAAAGTTTTAAAATCCCTTGTAGTGTATTTAATGGGTTATCAGTAGACGAAGTTTGGTAATTCATTAGGTATACTATGGGATCATATTATGCCTTGCAGAGGGGTAGGGTGTGATAGTACAGCCCACTTATGTGAAATGAAATGATTTCTTTTAAATGGCAAGCACAATAAATTATGTATACATGTCTCATGATTATGGATGATGACTGTATATTCGAAGTCTTGATGCTTCATATAGGAGCAAGGTGTAGTTGGACAATTCGCATATGTCTTAAGTCAAGCTAAAGTAGGTTATATGTCTTAAGTTAAGCTAAAATAGGTTAAATCATCTAGTCTTGTATATAGGACCAGAACTAAGTGATTATAAAAGAGATCCATTCCTAGTGTTGAGAATTAAACTTTTAATTCAATAATGAAAAAGAAAAGAAAAGATAAATCAAAAAGCTTTGAAAGAGGCAATGTCAGTTGCCAAAAGTAAGTTTGGTGAAGATAAAGTGAGAAAAAAGAAAGAAAAGAGAAAAGAGGCATAGGCAGCCAAAAGTGCCTAAGGAATAGATGTTGATAGTGACCTCTAAATCTTTATATGTATAAGACCGAGTTCAAACTCAAATGGGAAAAGAAAATTGTAGAGGGATAAAATGTCTAAGGCCCAAATGGTAGTGAAGCAAAACAAGATAAGGTTATCTTGCTTGCTCTGCAAGAAGAACAAGTATGTCAAGCTCAGTTATGACACCAAGGTTGCCTTAAATGAGGGCACAATTGCCAAAAATGGCAGAGTGATAGGAGAATGTCTTATTAAGACATGTGTTTCAATTAAAGTGTTAAGGAAAGTTAAAGGAAAAGGATTTAGGTTTGTTAGGGAGTGTGACAGTCACTTATATAATGTTATTGGTGTTAGTGCTGTAAGCTGTAAATTATAGTACTAACATAAGAGTGGGAACATGTGGTTTCTCAAGTGGGACCTTAGACAGTTTTGGCACCTTAATAACAAGGCCACCTAAAGCTTAGCAAGATAGTATCCTCTTAAAAGTTATATAAAGGAACAAAAACTTGAGCAAAAAGTAGGCATCCTAAAAGGATGTGTACATGTACAATATTTACCACCCTAATATTTTCATGTGTGGGGTATGAGTATACCCTTGTAGAGGAGCTTAGGAATTCTAATGAAGGTTAATAAACCACAAGGTGGAAAGCTAAAGGTAATAGAAGAAGGTAGCTAGAGCAAGTGACCTTGACACCCTAGTAAGAGTATTTGGTCCTTAGCAAAGGACCATGGATAGTGGAGGCAATATGATAGCCATTTCGCTAAGTTAAAATGGATGGTACCCTTTCTTAGATGTCATTGTGGTGCAAAGCAAGGTTATATGCCTCAAGAAAGACAAGGAGTTATGGACAGTGTTCATAAGTTGTGAAGGTTGATGTTTGAGGCACCTTACGAGTGGCAAGTGACCCAAATAAATGAAGTAAAATGGTTAAGAAGGTAAAAAGCAAAAACCGTTAGTGTTTATAAAAGTAGACTTGGGTACAAAGACCTTAAGTTTGGGGAAAGATGAGTATAGATACATGAGGAAATTTCTTAAGGAAGCCCCTCCTTAAAGGAGAAAGAGGAGGTGGTTGGGATAAGGAAAGAAAAAGAGTGAGTACCTCCTTTGAATCCCTTCCTAGTTTCCTATGCTCAAAGTAGAAGTCTCTGTAAAGAGAGAAAAAGGAAGATACTAAGAGGTGAATAGGACTAGAATGTGGCCATTAAGGCACCACTAATGCCACTACAGGGAGGGACAACATAGCTAAGGGACTTAAGAATAGTAAGAGTGATTCTTAGAGACTCGAACAAATAAGGGTCGAGGATGTCAACACTTTATACTAGAGGCTTGACTAATTGAAGGAATAGAGCCTCCTTTTGATGTAAGAGAGATTGTAATAAGCAAAAGGAAAATATAAAGATGAGTAAAGCAACTAAAGCCCCAACATTGATGAAAGGGAAGTCCAAGTGCTAGTTTCAATATGAGTCAGATAATTAATGGCTAAACTTAGATAATACAAAGGATGTAAATGCTTGACAGAAGCTACAAAGATATGCAGTTATGGTAAAGGCTATCAGGATAATATGGGAAGAATATAGATAAGAAATAGAGCAGCCTAGCGTTGCCTTAGATGAAGTAAACAAGGGGGCAGACTAAAGCTTCATATCAGGATGAGTTCAAAAGAAACAAAAGGTGAATTCAGAGATCAATAATATTTAAATTCACGATTAGGATCTGTCTACTCCCTATTCTTAGGAGGAAAGGATGAAAATGGAAAAAGATTTCTACTTGTTAGATGATAGAATTAGAATACCATGAAAGGAAAGCCCATAAAGTGATTAAAAAGGCATGAAGGCTTACAATGATATCTTAAACTTTCATGTTAGATGAGACAATATGTAACAACCTTTTTTTTTTTTTTTTGCCAACTAGAAATGATATATATTAATTTAAAGAGAAAAGTACAAAATTAGTCTGCTCTAAAGGATTACAGGCGAAAGAATCATCCTGAAGTATTTTCTCAGCAAGATTATGAGCAGCACTATTACAAGCTCCAGGAACACAATTAAAAGTAATATCAGAGAGTCCAGAAGATAAATGGGCAATATCATTAAAGATACCATGAAGATCACTCTAAATAATACCTTCCTTAGCAGCTTGGATTACTAACTGAGCATCACCTTCCAAGCAAACAAGATGAAAGAATTTGTTTTTAGCCAAAAGAGCAGCTTCATGGCAAACAAGTGACTCTAAATCCATAGGGTCAATAATGCCACTATTTATGTCATTTACTGAACAAATCACGAATCTCTTACTTGAGTAATTCTTATTGTGTGCGCTAATTGAGCCCTTTTTATTAAGTTATGTTACTTAAACTTAAGTGGTAAGACTCTATTGGAATTTCGGTAGAGTTAACTTTAAATATAATATCATGAGCTACTTGAAATCACATTCTTAATATACATTCATGAACATGTAAAACTAATTTAATCCACACTTTTAAGGAATAAGCATTTATCAATGTCAACTTAAAAAAGTTTTTTTTTTTTTTAACTTTGCAAAAACTCAAACTAGCAAAGATAAAGTTTATAAATTTAATGCATTTAAATGAATAAGCTTATGTCTATACACATAACCCAAAATTATGTGGCTAAATTACCTTCTTTCATATCTAGTAGGTTTACTGTTCTTCTTTAGAAACAAAGTTAGGACTCCATAGCATAAATGATGACACCACTCCACAACTTAATAAGTCTTGCAGAAATAAAAGGACTATATTAATGATTAACTGAAATAAAAAGGATCTATAAAGGATTTCTAAAATACTCGTGCTTCTATTCTTGGAGGGCCTATTCTACTACCTTTTTTGCTACTTCATTATTCATGCAAAAGAAAAAGGCCAATACATTCAATGATCTATAAAATCATTGAACAACAAATTTTCTTTACTTCAAGCTGACATCAGTAAGTCATTTAATCCACTGAATTATACTAGAAATCTCTAAGTTTCTATGTAACACCCCTACATTCATTAGTTCTATACATTTTACTATTTCGGTGATCAGTGTTGGTCTGGACAGTTAAGAGGCTTAGAACCATAATTAAGTTATCTAGAAAAGCGATAAACAAAAATTAATAGTCATTACATGAAGGTTAAATGCAAATGAAGAAAACAAGGCATAATGGGTTAAATGAGCTAAGGCCACAGCGATGGATGACCGAACTGGGAAGTGACTGCGAGTTCAGTCGCTGCCCTATTTTCGAGTGGGACCTTTTGGCACCCTAGGCCTAAGAATTATTGAGAAGCTATTAGAAATGTGAAAATCACATAAAAGAATAGAGAACCAACTTAAATAATTGAACCAGAGTTTCAGAAGTAATTAAATATTACTGGAAAAATGGATCAGACCGGTAAGGGGCAATTTGGTCAATTCACCCTTAGATGTGACTTTTGGGCTAATTGTCTATTAAAAACTAGCAAATTAAAATTTTAAAAGATAGATTTAAATTGAAGAGGTGAGTGAAAGAAAATGAAAAAGAAAAGAAAATTCAAAAAGTAAAAGATTATGACATCATCATTGAGTAAGCATGACACAAATATTAATTTTAATTTCTAATTTTTTTTATTTATGGGATAATCACTAATTAAAAAGAGATAAAAATTAAAAGAAGAAAAAAAAAGTCTTCATGTTTGTCGCAAGGGATTTTGCGGTTGCCTGGACGATCACTCACCGAAGTGGGAAGGAGTGAGGAGTCGCCACCTTAGTTTTGAGGGAAACTAAAAAAAACCATTTGGAGGAAAAATGAAACCACTTCAAGACAGAGATTCTAGGTTCGGGGTCCGTAAACGGGTGGGGAAGGTGTTAGGCACCCCACCTCGTCCCTTAATAAGGGTAAGTAGATTTAATTTTGGCGTTCTTTATAAATTGGTTAGGAGGGCTTGAATAGGAATGTTAGTCCTTTTAGTAAAAGGAATATTTGATCTTTCACTAAATTCAGATTACCCAGATACATAAGTAAATGAGACAACCTTAGTGAGTTGGTGTCGCGAATCATCTTGGTTTTGGGATTATTTTACGTACAGGTTAAGATTTGGTGTGAGAATCGGATAAGAACTCTCCTCCGATCTCTTTTAAGTTATTTATTAAAATTTTGGGGGGAGATCGGATAAGAACCCTCCTCCGATCTCCTCTAGACGTTTATTAAAATTTTTGAGTTGAGACCGGATAAGAACTCTCCTCCGATCTCTTTTAATGTTTATTAAAATTTTGAGGGGAGATCGGATAAGAACCCTCCTCCGATCTCCTCTAGACGATTATTAAAATTTTTGAGTTGAGACCGATAAGAACTCTCCTCCGATCTCTTTTAATGTTTAGTAAAATTTTGCGGGGAGATCGGATAAGAACCCTCCTCCGATCTCCTCTAGACGTTTATTAAAATTTTTGAGTTGAGACCGGATAAGAACTCTCCTCCGATCTCTTTTTAATGTTTATTAAAATTTTGAGGGGAGATCGGATAAGAACCCTCCTCCGATCTCCTCTAGACGTTTATTAAAATTTTTGAGTTGAGACCGGATAAGAACTCTCCTCCGATCCCTATTTAATGTTTATTAAAATTTTGAGTTGAGACCGGATAAGAACTCTCCTCCGATCTCTTCGAAATTTGATCGCAGCTGTATATCTTAAAAGCCTAAGTTTAAGAGTTCTGGTATTTAAAGGTGCCAAAGGTCGAAATAAGACTTCTTTTAACTCGTTGGCATTTTGTGACTAAATAAGGGGCGTCATGCGGGATTTTGCTGATCTCCCCTAAGGTCACTTTATCAGTATCCTATCTGTACCCTTTTACTTACGAGTTTTGATTTTTATTCCGCCTTATGGCATTATGCGGATCGCCTTCTACGTCAGCCTAGTGATTCAAACACAGTTACCTACATTTTGTCTAGCTGTTTCTACGTAACTCGGGACTAGATGACTTACGTTCAGAAATAATAAAGATTAACGGAAGTGTGGGTTAACCAGCACGGGAGTAAACTAGAACATATTTTTGTTTTGTTTTTTTAGCGTGACATAAACTTAAAGAAAACAACAGGCATAAGAAAGAGAGCAAAGGAAATACGTGAAACGAGAGCTAGACTTAATAAAATGGCGATATTAACACTGACCTGTAGGGAGTCGAGTCTATTGAACTAACTACAAAATCGTAAAAAGTAGCAAGATTGCGTGTTAGCAAATGAGGACTGTGGTTTGCCTCGAAATGAAGTATTCTTTGTTAAAATGTAAACAGGTCAAAATAACCAAGCTTGAGTGGAGTTGAGCTTAGATAATATGAATGGAAATAGAGGATAACAGAGATAGAAAGTGGGAGTGCCACAGGATAATGAACGAACTGAAAATGAAAAGTTTGAGATTCAGAATCCTTTGCAAGAAAACACTTGAAAACTAGTTTCAAAAGTTTTTCTTTAAAACTCAAAATAGCAGAGTAACAAACTGAATTAAGTTTCAGAGTTATTCCACTATAGTCACTGCCTCTTGCCTATATTTTCCATCCTTTGAACAGTTTTTCATGCAAGTATTTATAGGAATCGGGTGCTCCCATGAAGGGTCAGGATTTATTTTGAGGGAGATGGAGGGTCAAGATTTCGAAGGACATGATCGGATGTTCAGGAACTAAAGAGAATCAAAATGAATGGCTGAGATCTCTCTTCAGAATATTTGTCCTTTTCTTCTTTCGATCTAATGGTCCCAAATCTTCTTGTCCGGAACGATCTGAGGGCTAAGAGCGAAAGGCGCTGGTATTGTCATCTTCTCTCTTGATCCAAGGGTTCCGGGTTTGTCCTTACAAGTGAGATCAACGGTGGAGATTGGGGTGTACAGGACTGTCATGACATACCCTGGCACCTGTCAGCATTGTGGGTGATTCTTAGGCATGCGGTGGAGATCTCGTCTGCCATGCTTTAACTACCTCGGCTCTGATTCTGACGACGGTTATTGGGATTTGTCTTATTCTTTTTGCCTTTCGATCCCTCCTCTTTCTGATCTCTTTCACATGCTCTTTTCTGATCTTTCATGCTGGTCTCCTATCTTCTGATCTATTATTCTGATCTTTCCCTTCCTCAGGTCCGGTCTGGTCAAAGCATTAATTACCCCTCGATTCCTGCTCGCCGCTTTACCTTCCAAAGAATAAATGCTCATTTTCCCTATATATACCCCCGCGACAGAGACATTTCCTTCATCCGATTTTCCTCTCTTCCTTCTTACTTTTCTGTTTCTAGCCGCTCGTGAGGTTCCGGCTACAACTGTGGCTTTGATCTTTTTCCGATGGACTTCTTTACTCACCGACTGAAAATTTACGATCCCGATGATCGAATGACCTTAACTGACGATGGTGAGAGAACTGGATTTGACCGATCTGTATTGCGGACCTCGGTTGTATCGATCTCGAGTCGCTCAACTGAGTTCATTCGGCTTCTCATCACATTGGGTGTTTCGACAGCGGTTTGCTCCCACATTGGGTGTTCCGACAGCGGATGAAGCATCCGGTCGGCAACATCCTTGGGATCAGTTATAAACTGATCCTTAGATCAGCCTTTTGATATAATCAGATCTCTAGTGTATTCCGATCCTTAGAGATCACCCAAATGATGTAATCTGTCAATGTAATCAGATCTCTAGAGATCGCCCAAATGATGTAGTTAGACCTTTATTGTAATCCGATCCCTAGAGATCGCCCTAATGATGTAATCCGATCTTTTTGAAATAAAAATCTTGTTTCTCCAATTATTATCTTATTGATTATTTTTCGATCTCTGATATGTTTGTCCGATCTGGTTCCTAACAAAATGACTCTTAACTGATCCTTTATTCAAAATATTCAACTTATTATGCCGATCTCCAATTAACCGATCTCGGAATGTTCGAGAGACGTGTCAGAACAGCTGGCGAATCCCGTTAACCGATGCACTGCCTAGAACCTCGTGAGCATTAAATGCTCGGACTAGTATAAATAGGGGTGAAGGGTTAGCCAGTTGTTCTTTCATTCCATTTTCAGTCTCTTGCTCATAACTCCGAAGTTCTCTCATTTTCTCAAGTTTCTTCCGACGCCGATCAGACTCCGGTAAGGGCTTTGATCTTCTTTTTAGTTTAAGTTCTTTGTTTCTTTTGAAAATGAGCGTAGAAGGTCAGAGAGCGGCGAGCCCTCCTTCCATTCAGTTCTCGTGGTCGTCCAATGAAGAAGAGGTGGTCGGGCCAAGCACGCAACCTGAACCCCCTAGGGTCTCCGTTCTAGCTCGGGGGCGGATCGTACCATCAAGGCGTGCACCTTCTTTAGGGAGGGAGACTCTCCCTATAGACGAGCTACCGTCGGTTCTTCGAGAATCCGATCTGCAATCATTTGGCCAAGAGTACAGTATTCGTCCTGATTCGTATGAACTTATCCGATGTCACGGCTATCACCGAGCCGATTACTTTTTTGATGAGAATGACAGAGTTATGGTATACGAGGAACAGTTAAAGGCCGGTCTTCGGTTCCCTCTAGATGACTTCTACAAGGAGGTCCTAAAACTTCACCGAGTGTGCATTGCTCAAGTTCACCCTAACTCGTGGAGGATCTTAGTAGCCTTCCGAGGCCTATGCCGAGCTAAGGGAATCAGACCTACGGCTAAGGTGTTCGCCGAACTGTATAGGCTAACTCGCCGAAAGGATGACGAACACTGGTTCTTTCAGGCGAAGCCTCATTGCGGGCTCTTTTCAGATCTGCCCTCGTCCCTTAAGAATTGGAAGAACCGTTTCTTCATTCTGAGGAGCAAAGATCCGAGCTGCTTTGAGGACTTCCCCCGTAGCTGGTGGCACCAGGGCCCCTTGCTTCCGAAGCGCATTACCCTAAACCAGGAGGATAGCTTAATAGTGATGGATTTGAAGAGTCAGGCTACCACTCAAAAGTATTCTTGTTTGGATGCGGTGACTGCCGAGCTGCACCATTGGACTATTCAACTGCTCACCGGCCAAGACCGCGAACTTCCGCTCTCTGACCTCGGCATTGGTATTTTCTATATCTCAGATCTCAGGACCTTAGCGATCTCACTGACCTTAGCGATCTCACTGACCTTTTCTTTGTGCAGGTATGGCGGGTGGTGAGGGTTCTAGGAAGCGGAAGAAGGACAAAGAGATCTCCCGGAAAATAAAGGAGATGAAGCGTTCGGAAATGCTTCGAACACCTGGTCATGAACCTGGGGAAGTACAAGGGGACCTTCCTCAACCCTCGGGTCCACCGACCGCAGAAGCTATCCGATCTCCTCCTAGATCGGAAGAGCAGCCTCCACCTCTTCCAATTGTTCCAAGCACAGAAAGGGGTCCTTCTCAATCTTCTGTGAGGGCCTCTTCTCGTGGCACTCGTGCATCGACGATTCTCGAAGAATAACCGGACTGTTCAGGAGAACCCCGGTTTTGCCAAAGTCTTGGGGTCTTCCATCTTCCTTCAGGAGGATCGGGACAGGCTATCCCCGAACAGCCTTGATGATATCTTGACTCAATCCATGAGCCTGAACGTGGAGTGCCTGGTGAATCAGACCATGGTTTGGGAAAAGGTTCAGCGTCTGGGTAAGGAGATCGGGAAGAAAGATCAGGAAGTGGCTTCCTTCCGATCCCAACTCTCATCCGCTCAGGATTATACATCTCAAGTTGAGGGGCGGGCGAAGTTTTATGAAGACAAGCTGGCCGAACAGTCTCATGTCCTGGCTGAAAGGAATCGGGTTCTCGGAGAAGTCCAGGCGCTACAGGCCAACGAAGCTGCTCAGGTTGCTCAACTCATCAAGGAGCTTAAGGAGAAAGACGAGGAGCTTAAGGAGAAAGATGAAGAGATGGTGATGGGAATAGCCGGAGCCTATGTGACTGCTCACAAGGACCTCTTGGTCGAACTCCAGAAGCGTTACCCAGAGGAGGACTTCTCTTGGATGGCCGACCTGGCTCCCGGGGGCGAGGGTGAGGATAGTGAAGAGGAAGGAGAGGATGAGCGAAATGTAGATCAGGCTGGGGGTGATCCCCCAGCCGAATAACTTGTACAAATTTTGCATTGAAATAGAATGCCTTTTTGTTTGATGGATGGTTGTGATCGGAAAATTTCTAAACACTTGATTGTCTGAGTATATTGAAACAACTGAAAACTATTATTATCCTAAGTGTGAGAGATCGAAAAATACAACATGCATGAGATTGCTAAACGGAACTTAATTGAAAATTTTGGCTTGAACATCTAAGATCGGGATCTTCATTAAACCGGATTAGAACCTTAGCTTGATTATTCCTAAACTTTTAAAAGAGAGGTCGATCATAAATATTGGCAGCAAGGTTCTAGTGTTAGTTCAATTTCGTCTGACAAGAGAGATCGAGAATGTAGTTAACTGGTCAAGATATTTGACAATGGGCTTGAGAGATCGGTGAATGATTTGAGAGACCGGTAAGGCTTTGACTGATATGAGGACTTAGCACCGACTCAACTTTCTGTGAAGAGAGATCGGAACCGTGGTTAGATGGCAAGGAGAGACTTAGTGCTAGGGATCGGTTTCGAAGTTTATTGATTCTGGGGATCGGCCAAAATATGGTGTCGACAGCTGCCCCTCTTTACATAATTTCTATTAAGGGAAAAAATTTCCCGTGTAGGAATTATGTAAAGATTTAGACCCGTATTTTGGACGATTAGGTGTCCGAAACTAAAGCATACCTAAGTCAGTGACCTAGGGATCAGTATCAGAAGTTAATTTAAAATCAACTTGGATCAAGGAACCAGAGGTTGATAGCAGGAAATTTAAGTGCAGGAAATTAAAATCAACTTAGATCAAGGAACCAGAGGTTGATAACAGGAAATTTAAATTGCAAGAAATTAAAATCAACTTAGATGAAGGAACCAGAGGTTGATAACAGGAAATTTAAATTGCAGGAAATTAAAATCAACTTAGATCAAGGAACCAGAGGTTGATAGCAGGAAATTTAAATTGCGGGAAATTAAAATCAACTTAGATCAAGGAACCAGAGGTTGATAACAGGAAATTTAAATTGCGGGAAATTAAAATCAACTTAGATCAAGGAACCAGAGGTTGATAACAGGAAATTTAAATTGCGGGAAATTAAAATCAACTTAGATCAAGGAACCAGAGGTTGATAACAGGAAATTTAAATTGCAGGAAATTAAAATCAACTTAGATCAAGGAACCAGAGGTTGATAGCAGGAATGTAAATTGCAAGAAATTAAAATCAACTTAGATCAAGGAACCAAAGGTTGATGACAGAAATGTAAATTGCATGAAATTAAAATCAACTTAGATCAAGGAACCAGAGGTTGATAACAGGAAATTTAAATTGCAGGAAATTAAAATCAACTTAGATCAAGGAACCAGAGGTTGATGACAGAAATGTAAACTGCATGAAATTAAAATCAACTTAGATCAAGGAACCAGAGGTTGATAACAGGAAATTTAAATTGCAGGAAATTAAAATCAACTTAGATCAAGGAACCAGAGGTTGATAGCAGGAATGTAAATTGCATGAAATTAAAATCAACTTAGATCAAGGAACCAGAGGTTGATAACAGAAATGTAAATTGCAGGAATTTAAAATCAACTTAGATCAAGGAACCAGAGGTTGATAGCAGGAATGTAAATTGCATGAAATTAAAATCAACTTAGATCAAGGAACCAGAGGTTGATAATAGGAAATTTAAATTGCAGGAAATTAAAATCAACTTAGATCAAGGAACCAGAGGTTGATAGCAGGAATGTAAATTGCAAGAAATTAAAATCAACTTAGATCAAGGAACCAGAGGTTGATGACAGAAATGTAAATTGCATGAAATTAAAATCAACTTAGATCAAGGAACCAGAGGTTGATAACAGGAAATTTAAATTGCGGGAAATTAAAATCAACTTAGATAAAGGAACCAGAGGTTGATAACAGGAAATTTAAATTGCAGGAAAATTAAAATCAACTTAGATCAAGGAACCAGAGGTTGATGACAGAAATGTAAATTGAAGGAAATTAAAATCAATTTACAAAGCAAGTCTAACCCTGACACATGAAGTTCTTTCCTGACGAAGTGTACTTAATAAGATATCGAAGGCCGATGATTAATGGAGGAGGAGTTGCAAGACTTGACCTATGATCCCATTCCTTCGGATGCCCCTTTTCTGTTCCCGACTTTCTTCCTATTTTACGGAAAGCGCCCTTGCGGGTTTTCACTTTCTTTTCATCCATTCGACCAGAAGCGCCCTTTCGGGTTTTCACCCCTAGTTTTTTTTTTTTTTTTTTTTCGAAGGCCATTCCCTGCAAATCTCATAATAAAGTACGTGAGGTTATCAATTTTCGAATTCAAATCTTATGGCAAAATTTTAACTAATCAATAGCGCATTAAACAAAGAGAAAGGATAGTATTAAAAAGTGAGTAAACAGGACAACAAAAGCAGAAGGAATAAAGTATAACTTTATTATGGCTTTAGGAAAAATAGACTTTCAAAGGAAAAGGAAGGGTACAAGGATAGATCTCACATATTCCTTTTAGTTGGTTTTGAAGTCTTTTAACTGCCATTATTTCAAGTTCTCTGAAGCCTCATGCAGTAACGGTCTCTTCTCCATCCTCGGTTTCATACCCCCTTCCTTATTTCTCCACTTTGGTTCTTGGGACGCCCTTTCGGGTTTTCACCCCAAGTGTTTGTTTTTTTTTTTTTCCGAAGGATTTAAAATGCGCTATCAATTCATTAATATTAATGTCATAAGAAAAGGTCCATTTACAGTATTACACTTGTCACCATGGACAAAATGATCAAGTGTAGATAACCAGAGGTACTTTACTCGAAATTGAGTACAGGGATATCCTCTGTTGTCCAGTTGTCCAGCTCCTGCCCCTCAGCCATTGGTGAGACTAGGGCCTCATACAAGGAGTCCAGTTGGATGACATCTATGGATGGATCATCGGGTGATTCTTCTGTATTTGCCGGATGTTGAATGACCGGCTTAGTGAAGATCTTCGTGATTCTCGGGACTACTTTCATTTTTCCCATCTTCTGGTCAAACCTCTGATCCCGAAGTATTTTCCTCATCCAGAATCGCCCATCCACGAGGGCATCCTCCTCATATCCCAAACCACAACGGCCTATTTTCTGAATAGCCGGTATGGGTTCCACGATTCCTTGCAGTGTGGTGCCCAAGCCTTTCCCCTCTTGATACCCGTTCCTCGACATCACTTTGGCCACCATAGCCATAGCCCCCTCCTTTCCGGTATCTTGCAATTCAAGGGCCTGGAAAGAACTCTCCAACGACTCCTCGGCCGCTTCCACATAAGGAAGTGATTGCGGCTTGGTGACCAATATGGCCTCTTCACCCCTTACAGTGATGATTTTGCCGTCCTTAATGTATTTTATTTTCTGGTGCAAAGTTGAAGGAACAGCATTCGCAGAATGGATCCATGGCCTTCCCAACAGCATAGTGTAAGCCGGCTCAATGTTCATCACCTGAAACGTGACGTTGAAAGTACATGCACCGACTTGGATTGGCAAGTCAATGTCTCCCAGCACCTCTCTCTTGGTACCGTCAAAGGCTCTTACCACCATTGCACTCTGACGTATATACGATTGGTCGACCGGTAGCCTGGCTAAGGTAGCGCTAGGCAGTACATTAAGGGCTGATCCGTTATCGATGAGGACCTTGGCCACTATACAACCCTTACACTTCACAGTTACATGTAGAGCTTTATTGTGCCCTAAGCCTGCAGGGTCAACCTCCTCTTCAGAAAAGGCTACAAAGCTGGATGCCTGGATTTGTTCTACTATCTTCTCAAACTGCCCCGGAGTAATGTCGGGGTTTACAAAGGCTTGATCCAGGATTCTTTGTAAGGCTTGTCGGTGGACTTCCGAGCTCAGGATCAGTGATAACAGTGAAATTCGGGCGGGTGTTTTTCTCAACTGCTCCACCACATCATACTCGCTCTGTTTCATTATTTGGAGCAGCAGTTCTTCCTCTTCCTTATGTTCACCAGTCTACTTCCCTGCTTTCTCAACCTCCTCTTACGTATTTCTTGATGACTCTCCCATTTTTACTTTCCCTTTCCTCTTTTCTCTTTCTTCGTTTCCGTAACACCTCCCACTTCGAGTTATAAACTCGACTTCTTGCTCAGGTGGAGAGGGCTTTGTTGCGATAACGGGTTGAGGACTAGTTTGGGGAGTAATGTTGCTGGTAGGTCCAAAGATAAGTCATTCGAAATGCTCGTGAGGAGCGAAACATGGTTTTGGTGGTGCCGGAGGTGAGGCAAGACTAGGAGCGGATGTACTGCTTGACGCTCCCTGAGTGAAAACTTGGAAATTATAATTCCATGGGACAGCGTGAGTATTGGTGACGGGGAGCTAAGGCGGAGTTCGGATAACCGTTACTGGCGGTGAGGCTACCGGGGGTGAGAAGGTGATTCTGGGTTTGGAGGTAGAAGTCGTTTGGCTGAATCTGGTGGTGTTCACTTCCTCTTCTGTCTTCGACCTTGTCTGATATCTCGTAACTTTGAGGATAGTAAGTTCGGACCTCCCGTTTGAACCCCTCACAATCTCGCACTCATGGTCACCGCCTCCATGGTAAGGACACCGTGCACTCTCTTCGAATCCCGCTACCGAGGGCAAAGGTAGCCTTCCTCATTGCTACAAAGAAAAATCTCCTCAAAGTGAGGAACCACTTGTCTACTCGGTGTTGATCCTTCTTCCTCGACTCTATCATATTTACACCACCGCCCGTATTATGGTTAGGCGGTGGGTTTGAGGTAACATTGGGGAGGCAACCATTTCCTCGATCTTCAACCACCCATTTCGGATTAAAGCGCACTCTCCTCCGAGTGCCCCGCAGCTATCGATTGAATGCCCTTGTGCCCCTCCATGGTACTCACAACGGTGGCATCATACCACCGGGATATGGCTACCGGATTGGGTCTAAGGACTGGTACAATCTGGTTTATACCGACGAGGTATCGGTATATTTCACGAGTGGAAGGGAAGAGGTGGATCGTGGTTCCTTGGAGGTCTTGGGTTGTTTTGTGGCGGTCTTGGTTGAGCAGAGGAGGAGGTGATCTCGGTTGGAAATTTGTAGGTGGGGATATTGTGGGCGTGGTTGCGGATAATTAGGGAAAAGAGGTGGAATATTTGCGATGGTTTGGCCATGAGAGGGAGGATATGGCCGGTAGTTGTTTTGAGGGAATGGGGAAT
This sequence comes from Hevea brasiliensis, assembly GCF_030052815.1. NCBI lineage: Eukaryota > Viridiplantae > Streptophyta > Magnoliopsida > Malpighiales > Euphorbiaceae > Hevea > Hevea brasiliensis. Next base: position 37,429,281 of record NC_079507.1, read on the forward strand.
AATTGTTTTGACGGGTGACTGAATGCACATCACCCTCCTTTTTCTTACCAAAGCTGGCGATCTTCTTTGCGCAGGTTCTCACCAACTCCTGCAACCGTCCCATTCTTAGATTGGCCTCTATTCTTTCACCGCCTGTATGATGTCGAGAAGTTGGAAGTGTTCCCAATCATCAAGTTGAAGTAAGGAGCCTTCAAAGTCTCGATAAACAGAGCATAGCTCATTATCTGCACGGGGATGTACTTCGCCTTTTCTCTCCATCTCTGGGCATATTCCTTGAAGCTTTCCCGGTCTTTCTGCACCAGGTTCTGAAGATCCCTTCTGGTGGGGGCCACGTCGCAGTTAAATTTGTACTACTTCAAAAAGGCCTCGGCTAAATCTTTCCAGGAGCGCAGCCTGCTCCTGTCTAACTGAACGCACCACCTCAGGGTTGCTTCAGAGAGGCTCTCGTGAAAGAAGTGGATTAGCAGTCTATCATCATCTATCATAGAGGACATCTTGGCAATATAGGTGGCCAAATGGATTCGAGGGTCTGAATTCCCAGTATACTTGTCAAAATCGGGGACCTTGAATTTGGGTGGCACCACCACATCCGGCACTAATCTCAGTGATGCCATGTCAACTGAGCCATACATATTCAGGCCCTCTATAGCTCTCAATCTCTCTTCCAGAGCAGACAGCATCTCATTTTCTCTCACCTTATTTTCTCCTCCTGTTGTGTGAGGTATTCCCCCAACTGGGAAATGAGGGGTAGGATGAATTGGAGGGTTCGGGACCGAAAGGGATGGTTCGGCATTCGGGACGGCTGGATAATAAGAAAAAGGAGGCTCATTATTTAGTGGAACAATGACCGTTGGATCCAGGATTGGTGGCTGGAAAGTGAAAGAGGTTGAAGCGTAGTGAGAATCAACCGTTGTAGGAGGTGGGGGAGGTAATGGTTGATTAAGGTCTGAAGCCGGCTTGTTCTGAGACATTTCCTTCATTAGTCTCATAAGTTCAGAAAGCTGATCTTTCAGCTTGGAAACCTGCCCTTGTAGGTTCTGTACTTGTTCCTGATCTTCCATTATCTTCTTTGTTCGAGATCTTGTTAAGTACACTCGCTTAGGTTGAACCGTGTGCTTGGTCAAACTTGCCTTGTTTGAAGCAATATTGATTTCCTGTAAGGGGTAAAGAAAATTTTAAATAAACTTCGAATTTTGCAAAGAAACTAAAAGTCCTGGTCTGGACGAAGGATACAGTGGCATTTGAGAGCCAGGTTGTCATCTGTAAAAGGATAATCGCATCAACTTTATCATGGCATCGTTCGATGGTCTGACCGTGAATGACGGGATTGAATGCGCATTTATGATACCTGTCCATATAGCGCATTCAATTTTTCACATAACCCTAGCGAGGGAGTTCCTACGGGAGTCATATTATTCATTCACAAATTTACTAAACAATGGTCCAAAAATCATTTCATTAACTGAATAATTTGTACACCATATTCTTTACATCGGCCTAGGCTCTGGGAGGTTCTTTATAATGAGATGACATTTTCTAAGATACTCATATAACCTTTCTTCTTGCTTGGCAGGATCGAATGCTTTCAGAGCATACTCGGATTCAGGTAATAGTTCTTGTTTTCCCTGTGCTATTATTCTCTCCAGCTGGTCAACATTCTCTTTCAGTTCTTGATAGAGGGCAGCTTGTTTTTCTTTCTCTTTCCTTTCCTTAGCACACTCTTTCAAGATATCGTTGATGAGTAGTGCCTGTTCTTTTGTTTCGAGCTTCTTCTTTTTGTTTTCTTGCTTATACTCTTCAACGAGTACCTCTTGGTATTTCATCCTTTCCTGAAGCTTACTATTCTGCCCTTTCATCTCTTTGACCTCAGCTTGAAGAGAGTCTTTTTCCTTTTCCCACTGTACCTCTTGCTTTTCGAACCCCATCCTTTCGGCTCTTGCCTCTTCCTTGAGTCTTCTCACTCTTCTTTTAAGCTTTTGCTGTTGGTCCTCCAACTGTTTCATTCGTTCTTGCAGTTGTGAGTTCTCGGTATTTGCCTTCTGTAGCGAGTCATCCAGGCAATCATCAGCTTCTTCTAATAGGACGCTTTGGCGAGGGTTACTGTCCTCGAATTCTACAGTAGAGTGTTCTCGGTCCCTGTCAGCTCTCCATTTAAGATAATCGCCCGAGGCACTTGGGCCTTTAGGTGATCTCTCCATCAGAGTGATGTTTTCCCAAGACTTGCGAGCCATTTTCAGCCCTTCCTCTTCCTTGAGCTCATGGTAGAAGTGACCTTGGTGGTATTCTTCAATGTTGATCACGGACTGTGTTGAGCCAAACTGCCTCATTACCAATGCCGGAGTGTAACTTGTGTATCCGGTTATTCCAATTAGGGACACCGACTGATTACCCCCTGTACCGATCAGAACGGATTGGCCTGACGTCCACAGCTTCCTCCAACAGTAATTATGGCCATTGAAACTCAAAATCCGTTCCCACCACTGCTGTTCATTCTTCAGACTGATTACTAACCGGGTCATTCTCTCGATGGGAGGCTGGTCAAGGTACCAAGTCAATCCCTTTGTCTCCACGGGACACACGTGACTGACAATCCAGAGGTATAACAGTTGAGAACAACACTTAAGGGACCCTTTGCCCTGTTGTCTGCAGTAGGTAAGGGTTAATAAAGTCTCCGCAAGGATCGCCGGTATTGGATTGATCTCCTGCCTTTCTACTGTCCAGAACACTTCCACCGCGTTGCAAGTTATGATTCCCAATGGTCCCGGGAACAAAATCAGACCATAGATTCCCAAGGCGAGTGCTACCGAAGCTTGATCCCACTGTTTCTCTCGGAGGCATTGATCTAACCATTTCTGGAGATATGTCCAATACCAACCATGCGTGTCTCCTTTGGCGGTTTCTTTTGACTTCACTTCTTCTGGGGGAGTACCCAACATATGTGCCAGTCGTTTCCAGGTCTGCCTATGCTCGAGGTGTAGGTAGATCCGGTTCTGCAATGAGTAAGGAATCCCTAGCAATGCCTGATATTCTTCCATAGTGGGAACCGTATCAATGTCATTGAAAGAGAATACCCCGTACTTAGAATTCCAAACCGACAACATGGCTTTTAATGCCGGGATTTGGACCTTGACTCGCATTAAGGTTGCAATCCTCCCGTACTTCTCTTCAAATCGTGCCTTGACCTGATCGGGAAGCGACCTCCATCCATTAGACAGACCCTCGAGGTCGTTCATTCTGACCTCTATTTTATTCAGATCTAGTGAAGGTAGTAAGCTAGCATGTGCCTCGGAAACATCATTTTGTGAGGGTACCGGACTATGAGCTGATTTGGACCAAAGTTTAGCATTCTGAACCTTTTCTGCCGACTGACTCGAGGATGCCATGATAAAAATGATGCCTATCCTTTTACAGACTCTTGGTTTGGTAATCAATGCTGGAAAATTCGTTAGCAAGATAAATTAGGGTAATTTTGAATCATACTGTTGACAGGTGACACGTACACATTTATCAAAGTAGGAAAATGTGTAGGTGTTTTAGTAGGATTCAAGATTACCCTCAAAAAAATGAACAAAAGGAAATTAAAGCAGAACAGGATAAGAGTAAGTATGCCCCTTTTTGTCCTATAGTAGGGAGACTCCTAATACCGGATGAGCGCTACCTATCTGGATAGTTCTATCTTATAAGGTAGTTTACTACGGCTTTCAGCTATTGTGATAGTTTAGCTCAGGATCTAATTTTTCTAAAAGCCACAGGTTCTCAAATTGCCCCATCAGAATAAGAGAGCCCCATTCTACCCCCATGATTTTGTCGGGAAAATTCCACGGGTATCACGGTGAATAGAACGAGTTTCAATTTGAGCAGAAGCCTTCACGGATACTAACGGGGTAAAACCCACGGGTACCGCTACATGACCCCCTCCTACTTTCCTAAAAGGGTAAGAAAGCCCGGGTTAGGACCAAAGTGTGTGAAGACATTGTGTGAGTGCTCAGTGTGTGAAGGGACACCTTTACCTCTTCCCAATTCAGGGGGATTTATTTTTCCATTTTTCCTTTTTCTTCCTCTTTTTTTTTTGAAATGAAGAGCACTGTAGGAAATAGAACAGGCAAAACAAACAAAATAGTTAGTAGCAATAATAATTAACGTATAAAACATCGCCGAATGAGCCCACCTAACTATAATTTGATCTGACAAAATTAAATCTACTTTTGGACCACTAGACCGGGGTTAAGTCAGTCCTCTATTAGAAGGTCCCCAGCGGAGTCGCCAAGCTGTCGCAAGGGATTTTGCGGTCGCCTGGACGATCACTCACCGAAGTGGGAAGAGTGAGGAGTCGCCAGCTTAGTTTTGAGGGAAACTAAAGAAAACCATTTGAGAAAAAATGAAACCACTTCAAGACAGAGATTCTAGGTTCGGGGTCCGTAAACGGGTAGGGAAGGTGTTAGGCACCCCACCTCGTCCCTTAATAAGGGTAAGTAGATTTAATTTTGGCGTTCTTTATAAATTGGTTAAGAGGGCTTGAATAGGAATGTTAGTCCTTTTAGTAAAAGGAATATTTGATCTTTCACTAAATTCGGATTACCCAGATACATAAGTAAATGAGACAACCTTAGTGAGTTGGTGTCGCGAATCATCTTGGTTTTGGGATTATTTTACGTACAGGTTAAGATTTGGTGTGAGAATCGGATAAGAACTCTCCTCCGATCTCTTTTAAGTTATTTATTAAAATTTTGGGGGGAGATCGGATAAGAACCCTCCTCCGATCTCCTCTAGACGTTTATTAAAATTTTTGAGTTGAGACCGGATAAGAACTCTCCTCCGATCTCTTTTTAATGTTTATTAAAATTTTGAGGGGAGATCGGATAAGAACCCTCCTCCGATCTCCTCTAGACGTTTATTAAAATTTTTGAGTTGAGACCGGATAAGAACTCTCCTCCGATCTCTTTTTAATGTTTATTAAAATTTTGAGGGGAGATCGGATAAGAACACTCCTCCGATCTCCTCTAGACGTTTATTAAAATTTTTGAGTTGAGACCGGATAAGAACTCTCCTCCGATCCCTATTTAATGTTTATTAAAATTTTGAGTTGAGACCGGATAAGAACTCTCCTCCGATCTCTTCGAAATTTGATCGCAGCTGTATATCTTAAAAGCCTAAGTTTAAGAGTTCTAGTATTTAAAGGTGCCAAAGGTCGAAATAAGACTTTTTTTAACTCGTTGGCATTTTGTGACTAAATAAGGGGCGTCATGCGGGATTTTGCTGATCTCCCCTAAGGTCACTTTATCAGTATCCTATCTGCACTTTTACTTACGAGTTTTGATTTTTATTCCGCCTTATGGCATTATGCCGGATCGCCTTCTACGTCAGCCTAGTGATTCAAACACAGTTACCTACATTTTGTCTAGCTGTTTCTACGTAACTCGGGACTAGATGACTTACGTTCAGAAATAATAAAGATTAACTAAGTGTGGGTTAACCAAAGACGGAGTAAACTAGAACATATTTTTGTTTTGTTTTTTTAGCGTGACATAAACTTAAAGAAAACAACAGGCATAAGAAAGAGAACAAAGGAAATACGTGAAACAAGAGCTAGACTTAATAAAATGGCGATATTAACACTGACCTGTAGGGAGTCGAGTCTATTGAACTAACTACAGAATCGTAAAAAGTAGCAAGATTGCAGGTTGGCAGCCGGAGGACTGTGGTTTGCTTCAAAATGAAGTATTCTTTGTTAAAATGTAAACAGGTCAAAATAACCAAGCTTGAGTGGAGTTGAGCTTAGATAATATGAATGGAAATAGAGGATAACAGAGACAGAAAGTGGGAGTGCCACAGGATAATGAGCAATGAAAATGAAAAGTTTGATATTCAGAATCCTTTGCAAGAAAACACTTCAGAAAACTAGTTTCAAAAGTTTTTTCTACGAAAACTCAAAATAGCAGAGTAACAAACTGAATTAAGTTTCAGAGTTATTCCACTATAGTCACTGCCTCTTGCCTATATTTTCCATCCTTTGAACAGTTTTTCATGCAGGTATTTATAGGAATCGGGTGCTCCCCATGAAGGGTCATGATTTATTTTGAGGGAGATGGAGGGTCAAGATTTCAAAGGACATGATCGGATGTTCAGGAACTAAAGAGAATCAAAATGAATGGCTGAGATCTCTCTTCAAAATATTTGTCCTTTTCTTCTTTCGATCTAACGGTCCCAAATCTTCTTGTCCGGAACGATCTGAGGGCTAAGAGCGAAAGGCGCTGGTATTGTCATCTTCTCTCTTGATCCAAGGGTTCCGGGTTTTTCCTTACAAGTAAGATCAACGGTGGAGATTGGGGTGTACAGGACTGTCATGACATACCCTGGCACCTGTCAGCATTGTGGGTGATTCTTAGGCATGCGGTGGAGATCTCGTCTGCCACGCTTTAACTACCTCGGCTCTGATTCTGACGACGGTTATTGGGATTTGTCTTATTCTTTTTGCCTTTCGATCCCTCCTCTTTCTGATCTCTTTCACATGCTCTTTTCTGATCTTTCATGCTGGTCTCCTATCTTCTGATCTATTATTCCGATCTTTCCCTTCCTCAGGTCCGGTCTGGTCAAAGCATTAATTGCCCTCGATTCCCGGCGTTAAGCCGTTTTACGCTCAAAGAATAAATGCTCATTTTCCCCTATATATACCCCTGTCGACAGAGACATTTCCTTCATCTGATTTTCCTCTCTTCCTTCTTACTTTTCCTGTTCTAGCTGCTCCGGCAGAAGTTCCGGCTACAACTATGGCTTTGATCTTTTTCCGATGGACTTCTTTACTCACCGACTGAAAATTTACGATCCCGATGATCGAATGACCTTAACTGACGATGGTGAGAGAACTGGATTTGACCGATCTGTATTGCGGACCTCGGTTGTATCGATCTCGAGTCGCTCAACTGAGTTCATTCGGCTTCTCATCACATTGGGTGTTCCGACAGCGGTTTGCTCCCACATTGGGTGTTCCGACAGCGGATGAAGCATCCGGTCGGCAATATCCTTGGGATCAGTTATAAACTGATCCTTAGATCAGCCTTTTGATATAATCAGATCTCTAGTGTATTCCGATCCTTAGAGATCGCCCAAATGATGTAATCTGTCAATGTAATCAGATCTCTAGAGATCGCCCAAATGATGTAGTTAGACCTTTATTGTAATCCGATCCCTAGAGATCGCCCTAATGATGTAATCCGATCTTTTTGAAATAAAAATCTTGTTTCTCCAATTATTATCTTATTGATTATTTTCCGATCTCCGATATGTTTGTCCGATCTGGTTCCTAACAAAACGACTCTTAACTGATCCTTTATTCAAAATATTCAACTTATTATGCCGATCTCCAATTAATCGATCTCGGAATGTTCGAGAGACGTGTCAGAACAGCTGGCGAATCCCGTTAACCGATGCACTGCCTGGAACCTCGTGAGCATTAAATGCTCGGACTAGTATAAATAGGGGTGAAGGGTTAGCCAGTTGTTCTTTCATTCCATTTTCAGTCTCTTGCTCACAACTCCGAAGTTCTCTCATTTTCTCAAGTTTCTTCCGACGCCGATCAGACTCCGGTAAGGGCTTTGATCTTCTTTTTAGTTTAAGTTCTTTGTTTCTTTTGAAAATGAGCGGCGCCGAAGGTCAGAAAGTGGCGAGCCCTCCTTCCATTCAGTTTTCGTGGTCGTCCGATGAAGAAGAGGTGGTCGGGCCAAGCACGCAACCTGAACCCCCTAGGGTCTCCGTTCCAGCTCGGGGGCGGATCGTACCATCAAGGCGTGCACCTTCTTCAGGGAGGGAGACTCTCCCTATAGACGAGCTACCGTCGGTTCTTCGAGAATCCGATCTGCAATCGTTAGCCGAGTCTGATTCGTCCCGATTCGTATGAACTTATCCGATGTCACGGCTATCACCGAGCCGATTACTTTTTTGAGGAGAATGACAGAGTTATGGTATACGAGGAACAGTTAAAGGCCGGTCTTCGGTTCCCTCTAGATGACTTCTACAAGGAGGTCCTAAAACTTCACCGAGTGTGCATTGCTCAAGTTCACCCTAACTCGTGGAGGATCTTAGTAGCCTTCCGAGGCCTGTGCCGAGCTAAGGGAATCAGACCTACGGCTAAGGTGTTCGCCGAACTGCATAGGCTAACTCGCCGAAAGGATGACGAACACTGGTTCTTTCAGGCGAAGCCTCATTACGGGCTCTTTTCAGATCGCCTTGTCCCTTAAGAATTGGAAGAACCGTTTCTTCATTCTGAGGAGCAAAGATCCGAGCTGCTTTGAGGACTTCCCCCGTAGCTGGTGGCACCAGGGGCCCTTGCTTCCGAAGCGCATTACCCTAAACCAGGAGGATAGCTTAATAGTGATGGATCTGAAGAGTCAGGCTGCCACTCAAAAGTATTCTTGTTTGGATGCGGTGACTGCCGAGCTGCACCATTGGACTATTCAACTGCTCACCGGCCAAGACCGCGAACTTCCGCTCTCTGACCTCGGCATTGGTATTTTCTATATCTCAGATCTCAGGACCTTAGCGATCTCACTGACCTTTTCTTTGTGCAGGTATGGCGGGTGGTGAGGGTTCTAGGAAGCGGAAGAAGGACAAAGAGATCTCCCGGAAAATAAAGGAGATGAAGCGTTCGGAAATGCTTCGAACACCTGGTCATGAACCTGGGGAAGTACAAGGGGACCTGCCTCAACCCTCGGGTCCGCCGACCGCAGAAGCTGTCCGATCTCCTCCTAGATCGGAAGAGCAGCCTCCACCTCTTCCAATTGTTCCAAGCACAGAAAGGGGTCCTTCTCAATCTTCTGCGAGGGCCTCTTCTCGTGGCGCTCAGGTACTGATCGATTCCCTGAAGAATAACCGGACTGTTCGGGAGAACCCCGGTTTTGCCAAAGTCTTGGGGTCTTCCATCTTCCTTCGGGAGGATCGGGACAGGCTATCCCCGAACAGCCTTGATGATATCTTGACTCAATCCATGAGCCTGAACGTGGAGTGCCTGGTGAATCAGACCATGGTTCGGGAAAAGGTTCAGCGTCTGGGTAAGGAGATCGGGAAGAAAGATCAGGAAGTGGCTTCCCTCCGATCCCAACTCTCATCCGCTCAGGATTATATATCTCAAGTTGAGGGGCGGGCGAAGTTTTATGAAGACAAGCTGGCCGAACAGTCTCATGTCCTGGCTGAAAGGAATCGGGTTCTCGGAGAAGTCCAGGCGCTACAGGCCAACGAAGCTGCTCAGGTTGCTCAACTCATCGAGGAGCTTAAGGAGAAAGACGAGGAGCTTAAGGAGAAAGATGAAGAGATGGTGACGGGAATAGCCGGAGCCTATGTGAATGCTCACAAGGACCTCTTGGTCGAACTCCAGAAGCGTTACCCAGAGGAGGACTTCTCTTGGATGGCCGACCTGGCTCCCGGGGGCGAGGGTGAGGATAGTGAAGAGGAAGGAGAGGATGAGCGAAATGTAGATCAGGCTGGGGGTGATCCCCCAGCCGAATAACTTGTACAAATTTTGCATTGAAATAGAATGCCTTTTTGTTTGATGAATGGTTGTGATCGGAAAATTTCTAAACACTTGATTGTCTGAGTATATTGAAACAACTGAAAACTATTATTATCCTAAGTGTGAGAGATCGGAAAATACAACATGCATGAGATTGCTAAACGGAACTTAATTGAAAATTTTGGCTTGAACATCTAAGATCGGGATCTTCGTTAAACCGGATTAGAACCTTAACTTGATTATTCCTAAACTTTTAAAAGAGAGGTCGATCATAAATATTGGCAGCAAGGTTCTAATGTTAGTTCAATTTCGTCTGACAAGAGAGATCGGGAATGTAGTTAACTGGTCAGGATATTTGACAATGGGCTTGAGAGATCGGTGAATGATTTGAGAGACCGGTAAGGCTTTGACTGATATGAGGACTTAGCACCGACTCAACTTTCTGTGAAGAGAGATCGGAACCGTGGTTAGATGGCAAGGAGAGACTTAGTGCTAGGGATCGGTTTCGAAGTTTATTGATTCTGGGGATCGGCCAAAATATGGTGTCGACAATGTTCCTTAACCCATGCTACCTCATTCTCTCTCATTTCTTTCACAATCCTCCATTGAAGCTCACTTCCAAGGTCTTGTAAACCCTAGTTTTAGCCATAATTTTCCTAACTTCCTTAAGTAAACCTTGCTTTTGGACCTTGGTAGGGCTATTGGCAACAAAAAGAAGAAGAAAAAAAGGAGATTTGAAGGATTAGAAAATTCACAATTTGAGGTATGTATGAATTAGTTTAAATTTTTGAAAGATTATTTGAAACTTAGTTGAGATGCATGGGAATTGCGAAGAAATTAAAGAAAATTTTATGGGAATTGATGGGTAGGAAATTTAGCCAACATAAGGGAATTAGTGCTTGATGGAATTAAATGAAATTGAACATGTAATTGAGCTTAGGTGAGTACGTTGATGTAATTAGTATGCTTGAAATTGCATGAAATAAGCAGTTGGTGAATTAGGGTTCTTGACAATTGGAATTTGGGAGAAAATTTGAGAATTTGGTGAATTGATTCCAATTGACATAATTAATGCTTAAATTGATCAATTGGTATGATTTGGAGTGTGATTGAATGATTAAAATTGGAATTGAGTTATGAATGGTAATGTCCAATTCTGGACAACCTGACCATGGTCATTCAAATGACCATAAGTTGAATTCTATTGCTCCAATTAGTGTAAGGCCAATTGAAGATGAAAATTAAGACCCAAAGCAACAATTTTCACGTAGAAACCTTGTCCTAAAACTAACCACAAGTTGTATAAAATTTGGTTAAATCCGGATTTGGTACCCTGTCAGTGTATAGAATTTACCATATGAACAGTACTTGTTCAAATGGTCATAACTTAGTGTATAAAAGACCAAATGACCTGATTTTTATACCGTTGGAAAGCTTAGACATAGTATAACAACTTTTATGAAGAACACAATTCCAAATTCTGACCATAACCAAATCAAATTGCCAACCAAACTTAGGTCCCTAAATTTGCCAGAACCAGAATTGGCCAAGAATTTCGGATTTTTGATCAATCCGGCCATCCTTAGAAAAAGTGGCATAACTTGAGTTACAGAACTCCAAATGAAGTGATTCAAAAAGGAAATTAAAGCTAAGACATTAAGGAACAACTTTGATGAAGCAAAGTTGGTCAGATTTCCACTGTAGAAGGTCTAATAGAACAGTAGAATCAAGTGACCAAAAACTAAAATTTTGAAATTTTACTTAGGGAGTTTAGAATTTCAATTGGCAGTCAATGCCAACATAATTATAACCCAAAATGTGGTATGTGAGTGTAATTAAAACTAGTATACCTATTAAGTATGAGAAAGTCAACATTTTACCTAATTGAATAGTAACCTCTATAACCAAGAATATAAAGAGCTCTACTTATAAGACCTTACTAGTATCTTTAAAATGCAAAATGCAATTACTAGAATTATGGTTAGACATAATTTGGATAAATATTGAAACACCTTAATTTTGTATTTTAGTGGAGAAAGGGCCTCCCAAGGAAGGAATCAATGGGAGTGAAGTAATTTACAAGGTTTGTGCATAATAATTTTTCACTCTTGGTTTGCTATTAGAAAATTTATTTGAATATATTTTGGAACAATTTATGTTTATTATAGCTTTGAGAAATGTTGTGTTGCCTACTTTATAAATGGAAATTTGAAATGAAAATTTCTTAGTGTTCGCATGAAATGTTTGAATAATATGATTTTGAAATTGGTTTTTGATTCACACTTAGCATGACAGTATCATTATACTCCTCCTCCATTATGGGGTTGAGATTGGTTATGTTCCTCCCTCTCTAGTTTGCTAGTTTGAGGTTGAGATTGGATGAGTACTCATATAGCTAGCTAGCCACCTCCCTCATTGATTTCAATTAGTGGGGTTGAGATTGCTTTGTCGTGGTATACAACACGACATTGATCGGAAATTTTGTGTCATGACCTAAGTTGTGTATTGATTGGCAACACTATGATTTATAAATTATTTTGATAAAATGTTATTATAAAAATTGACATCAATTTCATGAAATGTGATTGTGAAAGGGTTTAAATATGTGTTTATTGATGTATGACTTGATGTTTAATATCTTTAAATTTTTATTGTGCACCACTAAGTAAAAGTGTCACACCCTACTCCTCGTAAGATGTAACATACTCCCGTAGTACACCTAATGAATTACCATACTTCACCTACCGGTAACTCATTAAATATACTATAAGGGATTTTGAAACAATTTTCGTTCATTTTTAAATTGGTAGGTAAAATTTTCTCAGATATTAAAAACCTTTATTTAAAGTCCAAACATAAATCAAATTTTTAGATATTTAAAATCTCCACAATTTTAACAAAAATTTCGACAGAGTGCCGTCTGCATTTCGAGAAAACAGTTATTCAAAACCTGAAAATAAAGATACTCCCAATATTTTTCTCAATCATAACTTCATTATTCAATCTCATTTCACAAATTAACACAAGCAACTCAATACACAATTTAAATTAAATCAAACATTGAAACCTCTCATTAAGGTAACAAAATTAATATTTATATTCATGGGATCATAAAATATTTAATAGTGCAAAACTTTATAAATACATAAAATCTCAAGATAACCTTATAATAATTTGTATTTCATTACAATCAAAAAATATATTACAAAAGAGTTGGTACAACTGCTCAAAGTAAATTTCATACATACAATTACAGAATTACATTAAAATCTAAAGTACAAGGGTATACCTATGATATACCCGAAGATAGTCTCACTATGCCTTTTAGTAATCTTGCTCAGCTGCTTTATATTTTCTTTCACTTGCGACAGCATACAAAGCTATCGCTGAGTGGTGAGCTCAATGGTGCACAAACTAATAATTTAAAACTTAATACAAGTTATGCTTGATAATTCATAACAAATAAAAATTTAAAATTTCTAAATTCTTCAAAATTCATATCATTCAGAAATCAATATTTTCATTCATGCAAATTATTTATTTGAATAACATTTTGATCAAATAGTAACTATTTATCTACATTTATTTTAAATCCCGAAACAATACGAAAATATTTTGAATCACTGACAAATTATTTATTTCAACCACAATTTATCAAACTATGCATAATTTAAAGGGCGTTGTCAACAATTCACACAGTTGAACCCATAACCCAAAATTCAAATAGATGCCATGTTGTACACTACGACATTTCACACTCTCCCAATAACTGAGGCTAAAAGGGAGGAACAAAGACTAACTAGTATATATGAGTACTCATTCAAACTTTTCCCTAACTGGTAAGCCAGAGAGGAAGGAACTCGCCCCATCTAATGGAAGAGATATCTCACCAGACAAGCTAATGAGAATTCACAATATATTTTGCCATGTCAAATGTGGTTTCAAATCATATTCAAAATAATTTCTATTTACAAAGTGTTTACAAATTATCAACATATTTAATCATCATAAATTCATGCTTAAGGTTGGCAACACATCAAACTTTAAATTTACAATCCTCAAAATCGTGCAATAAATCCTTAAATGCATAAGCAAATTTACATTTAATTTATACAATTTCATTCAACAAATTAAAATCCTCAACACAACAAAATTATAAATCATAAAATAAACTTGTTCAAATCAATTTAGAAGTGAAAAGTAACAAAATAGTTAGTTGTGCACAAACCTTATACGAGTCGCCTCTCGGTCTTGACTCGATGTCTCGGGTTCTTTGCCGGTGTTTTTTTCCACTGAAACACACAGTTTCACAGTGTTTCAGTATCACCATTTATCATAACTCCAAAAATAAATTCAAATCTACTTATACCTAGCTTTAATATGCTAAACTTGACGTTCTTTAAAATTTGTATTTCGGGGTTACTATTCATGATACTATTCAAGTCAATTTGTTGACTTTCTAATGCTTAATAGGTATGGGAATTCTAATTTCACCCACATACCACATTTTGGTTACCTAATTTGTTGGTTTTGATTGTTTTCTCAAATTTTAAGTCTTTTAGGCAAAATTGTAAATTTTCAGTTTTGGTGTCTTATGTTGCACTGTTCCATTGGTCATCTTTCTATTAGAATTTGGCAAAACTTTCTTCATAGAAAATGTTCCCTATTGTCTTAACTTTATTCTCCTTTTTGAATCACTCCATTTGGAGTTTTTTAGCTCAAGTTATAGCTATTTGAATCATGGCTGCTGGATTGGACTTAACCCAGATTTCTGGGCACCAAACTGGTTCTGGCAGTTTTAGGTCACCAAATTTGAGTGGCCAAATGACTTAGTTAAGGGCATAATTTGAGTTTGTATTCTTCATGAAAGTTTTAGGTCTATATTTCAGCTGTCCACTGGTAAAATTTTACATCATTTGGACCTACCTAGCTCAAATTATGGCCAAATGAATAAACACTGTTCATTTGATTATTTTTGTACAGGTCAGACTGCATAAATCCGAATTTGGTCAATTTGTTCACTAGGTTTTGGTCACTTTTTGGGCATAATTCCTGAATGAAAAATGTTCCATTTTGTGTCTATTTTCATTCCCAATTGGCCTCACACCAATTGGACTTGTAAATTTTCAGTTTTGGTCCCTCAAAGAGACCTTGGTCTGCTGCCTGCAGCATGGCCATTTTCAGTCCAAATTTAAACTCACTTCTAACACTTCCAACACATCTCAATTAGTCACAAATGACCATTCTTCATCTAAAACAAGGTCAAACACACCATTTGACCAATTCTCACATTTTTGCCTTCCAAAACCCTAAATGCCAAAACCCTAGTTCATGCCATTTGTTGCATTTAGCTAATTAAACACCTATAAACATGCTTCCTTAACTCAATTAAACTTCCTAACATGTTTAGCTCAAACAAATTCATACTTTATCCAACCAAACCCTAGCTGGCCAAAATTCTATATAGTCCCTCAACAAGTATTTTCTTTTCATTTTAAATTAAATCTAGGTTCCTTAAACTATAATTATAATAATTAAACTATAAATTCCATATTTAACTACTAACCTTCAATGCAGAATTTTCCACCTCTCAAAACTTCTTCTTTCTTTTTCTTTTGTTGTCAATCTCCTTATCAAGGTCTAAAATCAAACTTTAATGTTGGTGGTTAGGGGTTTTATGGTGAGGAAGGGAGGAGAAATCAAGCTTTTAAGGGTTAAAAATTATGGAATTGTGAGAGAATTAGAGAGAAAGAGAGAGTGACGGAAATAAGAAGAAGAAGACCACTTTTTATTTTTATTTTTTTGTCTTATTTTTGTAATATTTATCCTCACTTTTTCATATTTTAAATTTATAATATTAATGAGGTCATGCTTACATCACCATGATGATGTCATAAGTCTTTTTACTTTAATTTTCTTTTCCTTTTGTTTTTCCCATACTTCTTTAATTTAATTCCATATTTCAAAATTTTCATTTCTTAGATTTTATTGGTCAGTTATGTCAGGAGTCAGCTCTAGGGGTGAATTGACCAAATTGCCTCTCGCCGGTTCAACCCGATTTGCAAATAATTCAATATTTCTTCCGAATCCCTGACCTAATTATTTGACTTACTTAACAATTCTTTTCTGTGATTTTCTCTTTTTCACTGTGTTCGTAATAGTCCTAAGGACCGCAGTGTCACATTTTACGGTTCAAAATTTGAGTTTAAATCGACGTCGCAGTCCTTCCCGAGAATGTCACCCATCGCTGTGACTCTCAGCTCATTTAACTTCTTATGTTCTGTTTTTCTTATTTATACTTAACTAATTGACAATTACTAATTATTTGTGTTCAGAGCTTAACTAGGTGTCTTAAACACAGTTCTAATACTCTTAATTGTCCGGACCGATACCGATCACCGAAACAGTAACATATACCAGGCTATGCAAATAGGGGTGTTACAATTCTCCTCCCTTTAAAATAATTTCATCCTCAAAATTTTACCTAGTATCAGTCTCTGAACAGTTGTGGGTGCTGTCTGCTCATGTCCTATTCACGCTCCTAAGTAGCTTCCTGGCCTGAATGATGGTTCCTTAACACTTTAACCAATACTATTTACTCATCGATTGCTCACCTCGTGTGCTAAGTTTCTTATGAGCTTCTGTCATAAGTTAGATTCAAATTCAATTCAATTTTAGAGGTAAGCAAATCTGTGTGCTAGTCGATCCACTCTTTCTAGGACCTCGTACGATCCTATGGGTGAGAACTTAGTTTTACTCTTTTCTCATCAAATCTCTTGATCATTTGATGCAACCTTCAGTTTAGTTTAGAATATTTTAGTCTTTTCTTGCTATTATTTTAGCAATTATTTTCCTTTGCAGTCTTTTTTTTTTTTAAATGACCTTGTTGGTCATATATGAACTGCTTATCTCTTTCTTGGCCATAGGTCCATAACCATTATCTTACCATCTCCATTTATGACCAAGGCCTATGTGCCATTTTGCACTATCTTGTTTGCTTTTGTTTAACTTATTTCCTTCTTGATAAAATAGTTCGGGATATCGTTACGCATCTTAAGTAGGTTGTTTGCCCTGGTGGCAATTCCTCATCTAGTGTTTTTCTCATTTCTTATTGTTCTGTTTGTTTTTTTTTTTCCCATAGCTTAACTTTAATTATTTTATTCCTCAATCTTATCTTCTTCCTTAACTTGACTGTCGAGTCATGATTTAGCACCTCTTATCATCCCTAATAAATCCACTATACTTCAATATTACTTTGATTTGGTCCTCTAACCATTCTAGTCAACACTTTAACTAATATTTATGACCTTTTTTTATTACATTCGCACCAACTATTCTAATTTTTACTTCCACAACTCTTTTATCTATCAATATTCTATAACTTATTTTCTGCTCGTTTGCAATCATTACCCTTTTTTCTTTCAACCATAAACAATTCTTTAATCTTAAGAAGGCAGTCTACCAGACTCTCCTGTTTCCCATGCTATTCAAAAGTTTTGCTTTAATTCTAATCTAATCCTTATGATCCGCACAATAAAATTGTACTCTTCCTAAAGAATACCTGGCCAACTAGTTCCTATCGAATTACTGTTATCAGTAGAATATTATTTCTTAACTGTTTTATAAGTTATAATTGTCATCCATAGCATCTTGTCTCCTCTAGGGGAACAAAATTATATTTTGTGTCTTACTGCTACACAAATAGAATATTGTTCCTTACTAAACTTTGAGCAAAAGATCCATTGCAATATCAAAACAACTATAAACCCCATATCGAAGACTGGATGACTTAGCCCTAAAGTGTTATTTTTAAATTTTTACCATGCTAAAATCTCTAGTCCCATAACAATTCTTGATGTACTGTAATTCTTGGTTAGGGGTTTTATGGTTAGGAAGGGAGGAGAAATCAAGCTTTTAAGGGTTAAAAATTGTGGAATTGTGAGAGAATTAGAAAGAAAGAGAGAGTGACGGAAATAAGAAGAAGAAGGCCACTTTTTATTTTTATTTTTTTGTCTTCTTTTTGTAATATTTATCCTGACTTTTTCATATTTTAAATTTATAATATTAATGAGTTCATGCTTGCATCACCGTGATGATGTCATAAGTCGTTTTAATTTAATTTTCTTTTCCTTTTGTTTTTCCTATACTTCTTTAATTTAATTCCTATTTCAAAATTTTCATTTCTTAGATTTTATTGGTCAGTTAGGTCAGGAGTCAGCTCTAGGGGTGAATTGACCAAATTACCCCTCGCCGGTTCGACCCGGTTTGCAAATAATTTAATATTTCTTCTAGATCCCTGACCTAATTATTTGACTTACTTAATAATTCTTTTATGTGATTTTCTCTTTTCCACTGTGTTCGTAATAGTCCTAAGGACCGCAGCGTCACATTTTACAGTTCAAAATTTGAGTTTAAATCGACATCGCAATCCTTCCTGAGAAGGTCACCCATCGCTGTGATTCTCGGCTTATTTAACTTCTTATGTTCTGTTTTTCTTATTTATACTTAACTAATTGACAATTACTAATTATTTGTGTTCAGGGCTTAACTAGGTGTCTTAAACACAGTTCTAATCCTCTTAATTGTCCGGATCGATACCGGTCACCGGAACAATAACATATACCAGGCTATGCAAATAGGGGTGTTATAAAAAGTTACTCAACGATGACTTTATTTACTACCGCAAATAAGGGAAAGGACAAAGCAACAGAGTGAGTTGCTACAGTGATAGGAGCGCACAGTTTGAGGATTTTTATACGGGTATATTATTTATACCCTTAACATTTAGTTTGATGTAAATATTTTTGTTCATATGTATCTTTTGTACCAGTTGAGCAGTTGTACAGTATAATTTGTAATGATATTATTTTGTTTTCTTTTCTGTAAAATTAAGACTTTTGTGTTTATATTGGATACATTAAATAAAATGGATGTTTATTATAAATTGTGTTGAATTGGGAATTGATGGATATTGAAAATGTATTGAGATTGTGCTGAATTGGGGAGTATTAAAGTTGAGATTTAAAAATTAGTATTGGAAGTACTTTCTTTTCAGGTTTTGAAGAACTGTTTTTTCAAATTATAGCTGACACTCTACCGAAATTTTTATAAAATTTGCGGAAAAATCAAATCTACCAAAATATTTGCTTATGACATAAACTCCAACTAAATGCTTTTTAATAATGTTTTAACATCACTTTTCACTTTAAAATGAATTGAATTTGTTTAAAATCTCTTGTAGTGTATTTAATGAGTTATCGGTAGACGAAGTTTGGTAATTCATTAGATATAATACGGGATCATGTTGTGCCTTACGGAGGAGTAAGGTGTGACATGTTTTAGTGGTATCAGAGCTAGTTTTCAAGGCATGTTTTGAACTGGGAATTTGAATTATTTTCTTGATTAGTGCAACCGCTCAATGTCATTTATTGATACATATGATGCATTTACATCATGAATATGAACTAATGGAGATAATCCTCCTTGTCTTTGTTGTCTGGGAGTAGATAATCTTTTTGAAATGGAATGGAAGAAGGAGATCATTCCGTCGAGCAATCTGTTGAGGCTGAGGCATAGGGGGAAGCCTCGGCTCTCCAGAATGTGAGTGGGTTAGCCACTCCAGCTCCTCTAATGCCATAATTTCCTGCTCAGTTTGCTCAGTAGATGGCTGCACTGTTTCAACAAATGGCTAAAAACCTGCCAACACAAGCCCAAACCCAAGCACCAGTAGTGCAATCACAGCCTCTAGCCAGACAATATGATAAATTGATGAAATTTGGGGCTACTGAATTCAAGGGAACTATGGTTCTGCTAGAAGTTGAATAGTGGATTGAAAGGATGGAGAGAGTATTTAAAAAGTTACATTGTACAGAAGAGCTTAAGTCTGAGTATTCAGTTTCTTTACTGCAAAGAGATGCATATGAGTGGTGGAAGACCATCCCCCACTGTCTAGTAGAGCCCCCAGTCCTCATGTGGTCAAATTTTTTAAGGGAATTTCGGCAGAAATGGGTCTCTGACACGTATTTTGACATGAAGTTGTAAGACTTTCTGAGCTTGAAACAAGGGGACAAAACAGTAGCAGAGTATGTGAGAGACTTCTCCAGGCTGAGTCATTATGCTGGAAGCTTGCTTACCACTACTAGAGATCGGTGTAAACGTTTTAAGGCCGAGTTAAGGCCTAATTTGAGAATGCAATTAGTGGGGTTTCGACACTAAAATTTCTTAGAGCTAATCTCATAAGCCCTGGAACTGAAGAGGATTGAAAGGGAAGTAATGGTTAAAAAGGGTACCGAAGAGAAAGAGAAAAGTGGAAAGGCTACTGGTCAAGCTCCTGATAGTAGATCAGGAAAGAGAAAATACTTTGGGGGATCCAGTTCACGCAAGTCGGGTAGAGATAGATTTTCTGGATAGAAACCACCCCGATCTAGTCAGCAAACCCAGCAAACACCCAGAAGTGCACTGTCGGTCCAACTTTGTGAAACCTGTGGCAAGACAAACAGTGGAGTATGTTATGGAGCCACAGAAGCATGTTTTAATTGTGGAGGGACCGATTATTTTTCGAAGGATTGTACAAGTGCATGCCGTTCTGGACCATCTACTACATCCAAGGTATCAGCCTAAGTTTCTACCCCGAGGAGTTCACCATCAGTTAGTAGAGGCAGAGGAAGAGATAGGGGTAGTATGTAACACCCTCCCTGCAGCAACTCTGTAACATCCTTACTTTAGCTAGTCCGTACAGTCTACTATTCCGGTGACCAATGTCGGTCCGGACTTAGAACGTCCGGAAAAATATTTAAACTAAAGTGAGGAACCATAATTAACTCAAATATTAATAAGAAAAATTTAGGAAAAATTTTAGCAATAAAATACAGCCAAGTTAAATGAGCCGGTGCCCTAGCGATGGATAACCTAGTGAGAAGTTGCGGTTCTCACAACTAGGAGCCCTAGACCCAGGAAAAAAATTATAAAATAATTATTGGGACTCCAGAGAAGGGTTATTGAGGTTCTTATGGCATTAGAATGCCAAGAAAATACTTAGAAAAATTTTTCAATCAGTACAGACAATTTTGGCCCGTTAAGCCAAACGAAGGGCATTTTGGTCATTTCGTCTTCAGAGATGATTTTTGGCCAACTTGTCCAGTTAAATAAATAATTTATATAACATAAAATATAAACAAATGTTGTTAAAAATTTAATTGCAATTAAATAGATAAGAAATGAAAAGAAAATGAAGGAAAATGGACTTATGACATCATAATGATGTCATTAAAGTTCTCCCACCCAATCCAAAGTTGACACATGGCATAACTTTATTTAAAAGAGTTAAAATGGGTAGAAAATGAAATGAAATCAGAACCTTCTCTCCCTATCTCCTTCTTGCCGTCTCACACCTTCACCATAGCCATCATTTTCAAGCTTTCAAAGCTTGATCTTCACTCACTTTTACCCAACTAATCCCTAACCTAGCAACACAAAAAGTTGTTCTTGCAACTTAGTGAGTATTTTGGGAGTAAAAAGAAAGGAAAAGGAAGAGCTTTAGCAAGTAGGAAAATTTCACTCCATTGAGGTTAGTGACCTAACCTTAATTTTTACTTTAAATACATGTTTAAGGACTATGTATGAGTAAGAATTACAAAGAAAAATTGCTAAATACCACTTATATGCCATCCCTTATTTTTGGCAGCCATGGTTAGGGTTTGATTGTGTTGAGTTTAATGAAGTTAAAAGGTTGTTATGGCTGCCCACAATATGTATCTACTTAGTGGATTGATGAAATGAAGTGAAAATACATGTGTGGTATTTGAGTTAGGGTTTGGGGTGGAGAAATGGGACCTTGACCATGTGATGATGAAAATAGTTTTTAATGGTCAATTAGTGACCATTTGGTTCTGTTTAAATAAAAAATGAAGTGTGTTGAGTAGTGGAATTTGGGTTTGGTGTGGCTGCCCTTGGTGACCTGCAGAATTGGACATGAGTCCAGCAGGTTTGGGTAGCCATAACTTGAATTGTAGAGGTTCAATTGGTACAAAGCCAATTGGTAATCAAACTAGACACATAATGGCACAACTTTGGTGAAGAAACCATACCCATAAAACCAAACCAAGTGGACCAAAAGCTTGCCCTAATCCGGGTGATCTGCAGTCTGCCTGGGCAAAATGACCAAATGAATAATATTTGGTCATTTGGGCATAACTCAGTGTAGAAAGGTCTAATTAACCTAAAATTTTACCAGCAATAAGCTGAGATATAGACCAACAACTTTCATGAAGAAACCTAACCCAAATTATGACTAGAACCTATTCAACAAGTGAGTTGCAGTCATTGTTTATTACACTATAGATATGGTCAGTCCAGAAATTCTGGACAAAATTTCAATCCGGCTAGTTGTGGTTTTTGGATCATAACTTGAGCTACAAAACTCCAAATGGAGTGATTTAAAAAAGGAAATGCAATTAGACAAAATAAGGAACAACTTTCATGTTGATCAGTTTGCCAAATTCCCACTGCAAAGATGACTAATAGAACAGTAAAAACAAAGCATAAAAACTAAAAATTTTGTCCAATTAGCATTAAGCTTAGAAATGGTATTGGCAACCAATACCAACAAGTTTAAAATGCAAAATGTGGTATGTTGATGATATTAGAACCAATGTACCTATTGCCTATGCAAAAGTCAATTTTTTTTGTTGACCAATGAATGGAATAGTTAACACTAAAACTTAAATTTCAAAAATTGTGAAACTTAAAAGTGTAAAATGCCCTAGTATACCTAACAAGATTTGTTTGGATAGCTTGGCATGCCAATAGGGTTCTCTTAGCAGTACTGCATATGGCTTCACGCCATTCTGTGTTCCATGGCTTCCCATGCCATTCTGTGACATAATAGCCTTTGGCTATGTTATTTGAATTATTACACTTGGGTTTTAACCCCGATAATTATTACAGCTTATTAGCTATTTTGTTGCACACCGGGAGACACAATGTGACCGATGGTGTGATGGTCTGAGGTACTTAGTACCCAGTGCCAGTTTACCCGTTTATCCAGTCCAGTCGATTAGTATGGGTTACTCGGGCAATGATGATAAATCTTACTAAATTTTAATTGAATAATACTGTAAAAAATATCAGAAATTAAGTCTACCAAAAATGTAAATACACATTCTACATATCCATTTTATTTTATTTTATTTTATTTTATTTTATTTTATATTGTCACCACTGAGCAGAATTGCTTAGCGCGTCGCTTTGGCCACGCGCAGGTACTGGAGACCTAGCTGGGGAGCCCAGCAGAAATCAGACGGGGTGAGCCTTCAGAGCTGTATCCGAGGTCCAGAGTCACCTCACATCTGCACTGCATATGGTAGGACATTAGGACTATGGGTGGCCCTTTTGTATTTTGCATTTTGTATTAGTTTGGATTGTAACTATAAACTACTGTAATTATGTATTAATGTAAATACATGAAATTTCATATTATTGAAATTTTCTACATAATGTATGTTGATAACTTAAATGTTGAGAATTATTTGTGAATATGATTCAAGTGATGAAGTGAACAGAAAAATTTTTGAAAATAGCATTGTGATTTGAGATTGAGATTTTGAGATTAACTTGAAATGTGTATAATGGAGTTTGGATTTGGAAATTATATTGGAAGTGTTTTTAAACAAGTTCAGAAGAACTGTTTTTTCAATTTACAGCCGGCACATTGCCGGATTTTCTATAAAATTTGCGGATAAATTCATATTTATCAAAATTGAAAATAAATGAATTAAAAGGGATAAATTGTAATAGAAACATAAATTGGTGCTCCGGCACACTGAGTGGCATAACTTGCTCGGCTACATTGTAGACGGGTAAGGGGTGTCACAAACTCCGTACATTCTACTGTTTCGGTGACCAATATCAGTCCAGACAGCTAGAACGTCCGGAAAAATATTTAAACTAAAGTCAGGAACCATAATTAACTCAAATATTAATAAGAAAAATTTAGAAAAAATTTTAGAAATAAAATACAACCAAGTTAAATGAGCCGGTGCCCAAGCGATGGATAACCTAGTTGTAACACCCCTCACTCGTCTACAGAATAGCCGAGCAAGGTGTGCCACACGGCGTGCCGGAATACCTAGTTTGTGATTATTTCATTTCCTGAGCTCAATTTGAGTTTAAGAAGTCTTTTATGTAATATTCATATCATGCTGATACTATTTTCATACTTTGATAAAATCAGTGTTTCAAGATTGGTATAAAAAAAATTTGGCAAGGTGCCATCTATATTTCGGACAAACTGTCCTTCCAAACCTATTGAAAATAGTTCAATATGATAATATCAAAATCACAAATATTTCACAGTCTCTATTTCTCAGTAAAGTCAATAGACTTTTACAGTCATTAAACAGTTCCATAATACAGTCCATAATAATTTAAATATATCCAAAAAATCTCCATGTTATTTAATATGTACAAGATATTACAAACTTTAGGGCTTTCATAATATTACAAAATACAAGGCCGAATTTCAAAAATACAACAAAAGTACAAATACAAGATATCCTAAGTCCTACCATGTATTCAATGCTGTGCAGATGACTCTGAACTCCTGTGCAGATCTGATGTCTCACTCGGTCGAAGGTCTGCTGGGCTCCCCAGCTGTGTCTCCAATACCTACGCGTTACAAAAGCAATGCGCTAAGCAATTTTGCTTAGTGGTGCCAAATATAAAGAAATATACACTGAAATAAAGTAAATAAAATGTTTACGAATTTTTGGTAGTGTTGTATGTCAGTAGACTAGATTTAGCTATTTGAATTTAATAGTACTTGAATTACTGCAAGTGTAGCCTATATACTGACCAGACTAGATAAACGGATATACTGGCACTGGATACCTAGTACCTCGGGCCGTCACACCATCGGTCACAAAGTGTCTCCCGGTGTGCAAATAGCGTGGCTAAAAAGCCATATAGTCAATCTGGCGATAAGCCAAAAATAAATACACAATATGTATAGTCGTAGGCTATTAAAGTCACAGTGCGGCATAATAAGTCGTAAAAATACAGTATGGCATGAAGCCATTTACAGAACAGCAGTCAGAATCCTATTGGCATGCCAACCTACCCATACAAGTCAACTAGGCAAACTAGGACACATTATAAATTAATTGTTTAATTCTTCAATTTTTGGAGTTTACTAACTATTATATAGTTCACAAGTCAATGCATATGTTGACCTTTTTAGGTAATATGGATAAGTTATTTCTAGCATCAATATATCACAATTTATATCTCAATATGCTGCCAATATAGTGCAATTTACCATTTTTATAAGTTGGCATTCATTGCCAAAATGCTTCAAGCATCATTGTATGTAAAATGTCAAATTCTTAATTTTTGTGTGCTAGATTGGTCTAGATTAAAGTCCTATTTCTCTTGGTTTTTAGCTTCTGGTCAAACAAGCAAAATTGTAGCTCTATGTCTTATTGCACGCGGGGCCAAATTTTAGATCATTCTAAGTTGTGTAGACCAAGATATGGTCAATTTAGTAAAGCTGGACAGATTGCACCTTTAGTGCAAAATTTGATCAATTTTAGGTCACTTTTGGTTCGGTAGTTTTTGTACCTGAAATTGTGCAAGCCATTTGACTTGGTTCTGGCCATTCCTGGGCTTTGGTTTCTTCATAAGAATTGTAGTTCTATGTCTAAACTAACAATGGTAAAAATTTCAGGTCAATTGGACTTGTTTTGAGTGAGTTATGATCATCCAAAGAACTACTGTTCATATGGTCAAAAATCTGGGTTGCAAGGTTGCTATTCCGGATTTGGTCATTTTTAAGGTCAGTTTCTAGGCATAATTTTGGCAACATTTCTACATGAAAGTTGGCCTATTTGGTGTATAGTTTCACCCCCCATTGGCCTTATACCAATTGGGTTCACAGTTTGACACTTATGGCCTAATTTAGGTACTGCCTTCAATACACAACCTGCATAAAGCACATACACTTCCAATTTTATATTCCTTCTCCTACTCATTACTTCAATATTCAATCAATAATACTTCCATATATATATTGTACACAATTCTAGCAACAATTTTGGGCAGAATATTCAAGTGTTCAATGCACACAATTCACCATTAAGTTCAACATTCACTTCCACCAAAATTCAACATATCTCAATGTCAATATTACACATACACTTCAACATAATCATACTTCAATATCACTTACCCTTGCTGCCCATAATTTAATATTAGCATATTTCATTAATAAATACATGTTCAAACACAAATTCATGGTTTAATAGGCTGCCAAACATGGCAGTTTGCCCAAAGCATTAAGGTTCCATTTCACACCCTTAATTCAAGCACTACATGCACATACTTAGATTTCAACTTACTACTTCCTCCATTTAAGTTATTCAACTTTAGTTTCCATCCATTAGAGGTAAGAAAAACTCAAATACAACACATAATCATGGCTGCCAAAAATGGACCATTTCATTTCTCAAGATTTTCTTCATTTCTCTTCACCAAAATACTCACCTCAACCTAAATGCAAGGTTTACTAAAGCAAGGGAGAGGTTTTGGACACTTACCACTTTTGAAGCTTATCAAAACTTCACCAAATCTTGTTTTTCTTGTTGCCAATATCTTCCCCAAGGTGAATAGGCAAGCTTTAATGAAGGAACTAAGTAGAAATGGTGGCTTGATCATGCACCCATGGAGGTTGCATGTGGGGCGTCCATGGTGATTTCCATGGTGAACTTCATTTCTCTTGGCTGGTTATTTCTCAAGGTGGAAGATGATGGTTCTGCTGTCCCAAAGGAATATTTAGGTGTCCCAAATTAAGAGTTAGTGGAGCACTAACTTGGATTTTAATGTTAATTATTCAAAGTTTCATAAATTGGATTTTATCCCCCATTTCTTTCACTATTCTTATAATGTATCATAATTTAATTTTTCATGACATTCTCTCAGTGTAATATCATTTATTTTTAATGGACATTGAGGTCAAAAGGAAACTTCAGGTGTCAAATGACCAAAATACCCCACTTCGGGTTGTATTCCCGATTTTTCGATAACACCGATTTTTGTCTGTTTCTCGATTTTTCATTTTTTCTTTGTACTAATTTATCAATTTTTCTTTGATATTTCTAATGTTAATTACATTTCAATAAACCTTTATTTACATCCCAAAATTTAATTTTGAGGGTTCCCCGCGGTCCTGGGGTCGGCAACGACCTTCCCAGTGCGGTCACCCATCGCTGCGGTGCCAACTCGTTTAACTTAGCTTCATTTTCTCTCTTTCATTTTTTTTTTATTTTTCTTGTATTTTCTTTTTATTTATTTCATCATTATATGTCTGTTCACTATCACCGAAGTGTAGTTCCAGACATCCTGACTTGCCTAGACTGTTATTTGACCACTGGAGCAACAGAACGTACAGAACACGTACAGGGAGGATGTTACAACTCTTCCCCTCTTAATAAAAATCTCGTCCTTGAAATTTACTCAGTGTAAATAATCAAGGAACAACTACCTCTTTGTCTTTTCGCATTTTTGTGTATCAAAATACTTTACTTCCTCTTTAATCTATCTCACTAGTCTTAGTTTTATAATTTTATCCTTATTTTGATTTACTATCGAAAATACGTAGCTCTATACAATAGTCCCAAGTTGGTACTGTAATCTGTAGCTTACAGGACAAACATAAAGAATATTGCATAGTTACCACGGAATATCTCAATAGATCAGATTTTCTAACATCTTATCTTTCTTAACTTCACTTTTTAGAACTGAGTTACCTTTTAAATTTTTACTATTCCACTCAACTTAATATTTGTAAGTGATTTTCATTCTACTATGGTTTCTATCGTCTTAAAATCCACTCTAATTCCGTCTAATAATAATAATACCTCCCATCTCGGGTCAATAGAAACCAGATCGTATTTCCCATCATACTATGGTCTAATGGTTAATAACTAGAATATCTTGTTCAGATTTATCCATTTAAATTTGAATTTCTTTCTTTACAGATAATATAGTATATTTACCTGCTGTGTCTGTTAATTCCTTGCTTCTTCATTTCCTTATGTTGTTTTATCAATGTCTAGGTCTGGCTCCACTCTAGCTTCTATGGAATACACTTTTGGTGTCACCCTGACTTTCGGTTTTTCGACCGTCTCCGAAATAGCCTTCTGTGAAATTTCAGCCGTCTCTACTTTACCAGATCTTCTACCCTTTAGCATTGTGGGGGAAAGTCCATCAGCTTGTACTGGAGTTGTTACGTCACTCCTCTAGGGGCAATCTCTTATAAAATGATCCATAGCACCACACTTGAAACACTCTCCCTTTAACAGTCGACATTCTCCTCTGTGTCTCTTACCACAGTGCATACATTCTAGCACTAGGGTCAATCCCCTTGTTACTTTGTCTGGGAAGCTAGCTACAGATATTCCAAACTGGCTTCTCTGACTCTTTGTCTGGTCCTGTGAACCTTTAAACTTCTTATTATCAGTTGATCTACTGGACTGCCCTGGTCCAACTTCCCTCTTATGCTGCCTATCTTTTCTGCTCTGTTCACTTATTCTGACTCTCTCTACTTTCAGTGCAGCTTCAACTAACTTGGCAAAGTCAGTAATCCCTAATGCCGTAATCAGTATTTTAATATTGTCATTGAGCCCTTCCTCAAATCTCTTGCATCTCTCGGCCCTTATTAGGGACTATTTCCCGCCCACAGCGGCTCAGTCTGACAAATTCTCTTTCATATTCAACTACTGTCAGTTGTCTCTGATGTAGGGTAATAAATTCCCTTCTCTTCTCCTTTAGGTATACACTATTCACATACTTCTTTCTGAACTCATTGAGAAAGAAATCCCAAGTTATTTGTTCTAGCGGCACCTCACTAGTCACTGTATCCCACCATTGGTATGCATCATGTTGCAATAGTGATACAGCAGCTTCCAAATTCTGTTCTGGAGTACAATGAATTTGTTTTAAAACTCTTCTGATTCTGTCCAACCAGTTTTCAGCTGTGACAGAATCATCTTCCCTTTTTCCCAGAAAATCCACCGCTGCAAACTTCCTGAGTTTCTCCAAATGAGATGTTTGATGTGGAGGTGGTGGTGGTGGCATAACTCCTACCATCTGTCTAAAGAATTCAACCATTTAGAAATTATATTGGAAGTGTTTTTAAACAGGTTCAGAAGAACTATTTTTCCAATTTACGGCCTGCACTTTGCCTGATTTTCTATAAAATTTGCGGATAAATTCAAATTTATCAAAATTGAAAATAAATGAATTAAAAGGGATAAATTGTAATAGAAACATAAATTAGTGCTCCGTCACACTGAGTGGCAAAACTTGCTCGGCTACATTGTAGACGGGTAAGGGGTGTCACAAACTCCATACATTCTACTGTTTCGGTGACCAGTATCGGTCCAGACAGCTAGAACGTCCGGAAAAATATTTAAACTAAAGTCAGGAACCATAATTAACTCAAATATTAATAAAAAAAATTTAGAAAAAATTTTAGAAATAAAATACAACCAAGTTAAATGAGTCGGTGCCCAAGCGTTGGGTAACCTAGTTGTAACACCCCTCACTCGTCTACAGAATAGCCGAGCAAGGCGTGCTACACGGCGTGCCGGAACACCTAGTCTGTGATTATTTCATTTCTTGAGCTTAATTTGATTTTAAGAAGTCTTTTATGTAATATTCATATCATGCTGATACTATTTTCAGACTTTGATAAATCAGTATTTCAAGATTGGTATAAAAAAAATTTGGCAAGGTGTCATCTATATTTCGGACAAACTGTCCTTCCAAACCTGTTGAAAATAGTTCAATATGATAATATCAAAATCTCAAATATTTCACAGTCTCTATTTCTCAGTAAAGTCAATAAACTTTTACAGTCATTAAACAGTTCCATAATACAGTCCATAACAATTTAAATATATCCAAAAAATCTCCATGTTATTTAATATGTACAAGATATTACAAACTTTAGGGCTTTCATAATATTACAAAATACAAGGCCGAATTTCAAAAATACAACAAAAGTACAAAATACAAGATATCCTAAGACCTACCATGTATGCAAAGCAGTGCAGATGACTCTGGACTCCTGTGCAGATCCAATGTCTCACTCGGTCGTAAGTCTGCTGGGCTCCCCAGCTGTGTCTCCAATACCTATGCGTTACAAAAGCAACGCGCTAAGCAATTTTGCTTAGTGGTGCCAAATATAAAGAAATATACACTAAAACAAAGTAAATAAAGTGTTTATGAATTTTTGGTGGTACTGTATGTCAGTAGACTGGATTTAGCTATTTGAATTTAATAGTACTTGAATTACTGCCCGTGTAGCCTATATACTGACCAGACTGGATAAACGGATATACAGGCACTGGGTATCTAGTACCTCGGGCCGTCACACCATCGATCACAAAGTGTCTCCCGGTGTGCAAATAGCGTGGCTAAAAAGCCATATAGTCAATCTGGTGATAAGCCAAAAATAAATACACAATATGTAT
Source organism: Hevea brasiliensis (assembly GCF_030052815.1). NCBI lineage: Eukaryota > Viridiplantae > Streptophyta > Magnoliopsida > Malpighiales > Euphorbiaceae > Hevea > Hevea brasiliensis. The sequence goes on from NC_079507.1 coordinate 37,459,311, forward strand.
AGCCGTAGGCTATTAAAGTCACAGTGTGGCATAATAAGCCGTAAAAACACAGTATGGTATGAAGCCATTTACAGAACAACTGTCAGAATCCTATTGGCATGCCAACCTATCCATACTAGTCAACTAGGCAAACTAGGGCACATTATAAATTAATTATTTAATTCTTCAATTTTTGGAGTTTACTAACTATTATATAGTTCACAAGTTAATGCATATGTTGACCTTTTTCGGTAATATGGATAAGTTGTTTCTAGCATCAATATGTCACAATTTATATCTCAATATGCTGCCAATATAGTGCAATTTACCATTTTTACAAGTTGGTATTCATTGCCAAAATGCTTCAAGCATCATTGTATGTAAAATGTCAAATTCTTAATTTTTGTGTGCTAGATTGGTCTAGATTAAATTCCTATTTCTCTTAGTTTTTAGCTTCTGGTAAAAGAAGCAAAATTGTAGCTCTATGTCTTATTGCACGCGGGGCAAAATTTCAGGTCATTCTGAGTTGTATAGACCAAGATATGGTCAATTTACTAAAGCTGGACAGATTGCACCTTTAGTGCAAAATTTGGTCAATTTTAGGTCACTTTCGATTAGGCAGTTTTTGTACCCAAACTTGTGCAAGCCATTTGACTTGGTTCTGGCCATTCCTGGGTATTGGTTTCTTTATAAGAATTGTAGATCTATGTCTAAACTAACCATGGTAAAAATTTCAGGTCAATTGGACCTGTTTTGAGTGAGTTATGGTCATCCAAACAACTACTGTTCATATGGTCAAAAATCTGGGTTGCAAGGTTGCTATTCCGGATTTGGTCATTTTTAAGGTCAGTTTCTAGGCAGAATTTTGGCAACATTTCTGCATGAAAGTTGGCCTATTTGGTGTCTAGTTTCACTTCCCCCATTGGCCCCATACCAATTGGGTTCACAGTTTGGCACTTATGGCCTAATTTAGGTACTGCCTTCAATACACAACCTGCACAAAGCACATACACTTCCAATTTGATATTCCTTCTCCTCCTCATTACTTCAATATTCAATCAATAACACTTCTATATATATATTGTACACAATTCTAGCAACAATTTTGTGCAGAATATTCAAGTGCTCAATGCACACAATTCACCATTAAGTTCAACATTCACTTCCACCAAAATTCAACATATCTCAATGTCAATATTACACATACACTTCAACATAATCATACTTTAATATCACTTACACTTGCTGACCACAATTTAATATTAGCATATTTCATTAATAACTACATGTTCAAACACAAATTCATGGTTTAATAGGCTGCCAAACATGGCAGTTTGCCCAAAGCATTAAGGTTCCATTTCACACCCTTAATTCAAGCACTACATGCACATACTTAGATTTTAACTTACTACTTCCTCCATTTAAGTTATTCAACTTTAGTTTCCATCCATTAGAGGTAAGAAAAACTCAAATACAACACATAATCATGGCTGCCAAAAATGGACCATTTCATTTCTCAAGATTTTCTTCATTTCTCTTCACCAAAATACTCACCTCAACCTAAACAAAAGGTTTACTAAAGCAAGGGAGAGGTTTTGGACACTTACCACTTTTGAAGCTTATCAAAACTTCACCAAATCTTGTTTTTCTTGTTGCCAATATCTTTCCCAAGGTGAATACGCAAGCTTTAATAAAGGACCTAAGTAGAAATGGTGGCTTGATCATGCACCCATGGAGGTTGCATGTGGGGCGTCCATGGTGATTTCTATGGTGAACTTCATTTCTCTTGGCTGGTTATTTCTCAAGGTGGAAGATGATGGTTCTGCTGTCCCAAAGGAATATTTAAGTGTCCCAAATTAAGAGTTAGTGGAGCACTAACTTGGATTTTAATGTTAATTATTCAAAGTTTCATAAATTGGATTTTATCCCCCATTTCTTTCACTATTCTTATAATGTATCATAATTTAATTTTTCATGACATTCTCTAAGTTTAATATCATTTATTTTTAATGGACATTGAGGTCAAAAGGCAACTCTAGGTGTCAAATAACAAAAATACCCCACTTCCGGTTGTATTCTCGATTTTTCGATAACACCGATTTTTGTTTGTATCTCGATTTTTCATTTTTTCTTTGTACTAATTTATCAATTTTTATTTAATATTTCTAGTGTTAATTACATTTCAATAAACCTTTACTTACATCCCAAAATTTAATTTCGAGGGTACCCCGCAGTCCTGGGGTCGGCAACGACTTTCCCAGTGCGGTCACCCATCGCTGCGGTGCCAGCTCATTTAACTTAGCTTCATTTTCTCTCTTTCATTTTTCTTTGATTTTTATTGTATTTTATTTTTATTTATTTCATCATTATATGTCTGTTCACTATCACTGAAATGTAGTTCCAGACATCCTGACTTGTCTGGACTGTTATTTGATCACTGGAGCAATAGAACGTACAAAACACGTACAGGGAGGATGTTACAACTCTTCCCCTCTTGATAAAAATTTCGTCCTCGAAATTTACTCAGTGTAAATAATCGAGGAACAACTATCTCTTTGTCTTTTCGCATTTTTGTGTATCATAATACTTTACTTCCTCTTTAATCTATCTCACTAGTCTTAGTTTTATAATTTTATCCTTATTTTGATTTACTATCGGAAATACGTAGCTCTATACAATAGTCCCAAGTCAATACTGTAATCTGCAGCTTACAGGACAAACATCAAGAATATTGCATAGTTACCATAGTATATCCCAATAGATCAGATTTTCTAACATCTTATCTTTCTTAACTTCACTTTTTAGAACTTAGTTACCTTTTAAATTTTTACTATTCCACTCAACTTAATATTTGTAAGTGATTTTCATTCTACTATGGTTTCTATCGTCTTAAAATCCACTCTAATTCCGTCTAATAATAACAATACCTCCCATCTCGGGTCAATTTTTCAGAAACCAGATCGTATTTCCCATCATACTGTGGTCTAATGGTTAATAACTAGAATATCTTGCTCAGATTTATCCATTTAAATTTTAATTTCCTTCTTTACAGATAATATAGTATATTTACCTGATGTGTCTGTTATTTCCTTGCTTCTTCATTTCCTTATGTTGTTTTATCAATGTCTAGGTCTGGCTCCTCTCTAGCTTCTATGGCATACACTTTTGGTGTCACCCTGACTTTCGATTTTTCGAACGTCTCCGAAATAGCCTTCTGTGAAATTTCAGCCGTCTCTACTTTACAAGATCTTCTACCCTTTTATATTGTGGGGGCAGGTCCATCAGCTTGTACTGGAGTTGTTACGTCACTCCTCTAGGGGCAATCTCTTATAAAATGATCCATAGCCCCACACTTGAAACACTCTCCCTTTAACAGTCGACATTCTCCTCTGTGTCTCTTACCACAGTGCATACATTCTAGCACTAGGGTCGATCCCCTTGTTACTGTGTCTGGGGAGCTAGCTACAGATATTCCAAACTGGCTTCTCTAACTCTTTGTCTGGTCCTGTGAACCTTTAAACTTTTTATGATCAGTTGATCTACTGGACTGCCCTGGTCCAACTTCCCTCTTATGCTGCCTATCTTTTCTGCTCTGTTCACTTATTCTGACTCTCTCTACTTTCAGTGCAGCTTCAACTAACTTGGCAAAGTCAGTAATCCCTAATGCCGTAATCATTATTTTAATATTGTCATTGAGCCCTTCCTCAAATCTCTTGCATCTCTCAGCCTCATTAGGGACTATTTCCCTCCCATAGCGGCTCAGTCTGACAAATTCTCTTTCATATTCCACTACTGTCAGTTGTCTCTAATGTACGGTAATAAATTCCCTTCTCTTCTCCTCCAGGTATACACTGCCCACATACTTTTTTCTGAACTCATTGAGAAAGAAATCCCAAGTTATTTGTTCTAACGGTACCTCACTAGTCACTGTATCCCACCATTGGTATGCATCATGTTGCAATAGTGATACAGCAGCTTCCAAATTCTGTTTTGGAGTACAATGAAGTTGTTTCAAAACTCTTCTGATTCTGTCCAACCAGTTTTCAGCTGTGACATAATCATCTTCCCTTTTTCCCAGAAAATCCACTGCTCCAAACTTCTTGAGTTTCTCCAAATGAGATGTTTGATGTGGAGGTGGTGGTGGTGGCATAACTCCTACCATCTGTCTAGAGAATTCAACCATTTGAAAATTATATTGGAAGTGTTTTTAAACAGGTTCAGAAGAACTGTTTTTCCAATTTACAGCTAGCACTTTGCCAGATTTTCTATAAAATTTGCGGATAAATTCAGATTTATCAAAATTGAAAATAAATGAATTAAAAGGGATAAATTGTATTGTACTATGTATGGGTATATGGGCATGTGTTGGCTCCTGCTAGTTATATATGGAGGTAGGTGTTGATCAAGATGGAATCTGTTCCTCTAAGTAAATAGAGATAAAATCCTATGTTCATTTAATTGTTCTTGATGTTTCAAGTTCCTGGCCAGGATAGATAGATTTATTCAGAAAAGAGTTTCTGATGAGAAAAATCTTTTTAATCAAGAATTGGAATTAAAAGAGAACATAATATTCATAGCAAATAGAGTTTGACATAAACCATGACTCCAGCTTGAGTTGGAATTTTGTAACAGAGAAATTCTAGTTAATGGTAACGTATGATTATAGGTTCATTTAAGGTAAACCTTATTACTAATTGGGTGGCCATGGCATGCTATGCTAGGTGTTAACCATGGTCTATGAGGTTCATAAAATGATTTAGAGAAATCATTTATGGTAAGAAAGAGTTCTGATGATATTAAGAGTTGATATCATGTCTCATTGCCAATTAGTGATGAGCCTAGTAAGTCACACACATACACAAGTTATCACCTATTTAAATATGATTTAATTAATTAATTAAAGAGTTTAATTGATTAATTAAATAGGTTTGGTTTGCAATTAAATTGCAAAGTCCCTAGCATGACTTGAAACCAAATCTAGATTATTGGATGTGTAGTATAAATTAAATTTATATTTAAAGTGTTTAAATATGAATTTAATTGATGAGAAATTAATTAATAGAGATTAATTAATTAATTTATATTTGATATAAATTAATTAGAAGAAGAAAATAATTATTTTGGGTTGAGAACTCAAAATTAAGACACAGTGGGCATTTTGGTCATTTTGTACAGGACACGTGGCACCATGAGATGGTGACACATGGGATTACACATAAGCTTGCCAAATGTTTTTTTTTAATCATGTAAGATGATTAAAATCAAGATTAAATATAGGTTTGACACTTGGCACAATGTGATTGGGTCACTTAAACCTAGAGCTAATCAAAGGATGACATGTGGCAAGGGTTTAATGTGTTAACCTAGCTATTTAAGTGTTGTTATGAGAAAATAAAACACAACCAGCAGCCTCTCCTCTCATTTGTCACGCCACTTTGAGCCTCTCCAGCTATTTCTCTTCATCTCTCATCAATTCAAAGAGATTAGCCATCAATCTCTTGAATTAAGAACACTAGAAATTGTTTCTAGTGTCCTGTTTACATCTCTAATCTCTTAAAAGGCAGAACTTGAATTTCTAATTAATAGAAAAAGCTTTAGAGGCTGTTCAAGGGCTGCCATAGGTGTTCTTGGTGTGGACAAGCTAGAGGGACAACATTTGGTGTCCTGAAGACGAATCTCAAAGGCGCAGACACGCTGCAGTGCATCAAGAGGTTAGTGTAATCGTTCTTGATTTAATCTAGGGTTCTAAAATTAATCTGATTAATTTTAAAATCTTAAATGGCAAATACAGATCCAAAAACATATTAAAAGAGTTTTAATATGTTGTTTATCATTAAAATCAAATAGATAAAATAAATCTTGCATGGTGCATGTGACCCTAAATGAAAATTTTTGAATTCAATGGTATAATCTTGTGTTTTTCACGCTTCCGTTCCTTCAATTGGTATCAGAGCCACTATATTTGCCATTTAGATTGTTTATTATATGATTTAATTGTGTGATTTGATCATGAGATGATTGATTCATTGCTGGTTGGATCAAGAGGTGTGGCGGCACACATGGTGAAGCCACCATTGGTGGCGGCAACTTTGGTTCCATGGGTGGTTCAAGGTTTAGCTTTTAATTCTGCAATTGTTGTATGATCTAAGGCCTATTCTTTGACTAATTAAAGTGTTTAATTAGTAGTTTTAATCACACAATTAAATTATGATTCAAATCAGAATTTTAAAAATTGTTTGAATGTGATTCAAATCTGAATTTTAAAAGTTGTTTGAATGTGATTCAAATCTGAATTTTTAAAGTTGTTTGAATCTTATTTAAATCTGATTTTTTAAAATTGATTCAATAAAATTCAGATCTGATTTTTTAAAAAATATTTGAATTTGATTCAAATCTGATTTTTTTAAAAATGTTTGAATGTGATTCAAATCTGAATTTTTGAAGTTGTTTGAATGTGATTCAAATCTGAATTTTTAAATTTGTTTGAATGAGATTCAAATCTGAATTTTTAAATTTATTTGAATCATATTCAAATCTGGATTTTTAAGTTGAATATGAGATATTCAATTTAATTTAAGTATGTATGTTTTATTTAATTGTTAAATAGTGATATGCATGATGGATGATCATGGACTATAAAAGACAAATGTGATTGGATTTATTTCTTTTATGTTTCTTTGGGATTGTAAATTAATTAATTTATTTTAATTTATTTTGGGCATGTATTATTAAGTTTGTAATAATTTTTGGGTTGTAATTTCATTTATTTAAGTTCTTGTAAATTCGCCTTGGTATGCCAAGGATTACTATGTAATATTGGATTGCAAGAAGTTCAAGGAGGTCAAGAGCATTGGTGGGACTAGTGGGAGGAATTCAAGATCAAGTGTTAATTATGTACTCCTTCAGCAACTCTTGTAAAATGAATGAATGAAATGCACCTAGGAATGCCCTGATTCAATTCTTGGTGGCTCAGAATTGAATCCCTTAGAAAGTCCATGATCATACCATATTTACTGCTTATCCATGAATGCATGAGATGTATGGGAATGTATGCAATTATATGATATATGCATGCTAAATGGATAATGTGCAAAGTGAGACCTTAATAGTAATAAGGATGGCTATAAAATCTTCCAAACAAATGATTAAGTTGGAAATGCTATAATTAAAGTAATTATAATATAAGCCCTCCATTGGGGCAATTATTTTAAGAAATTTTAAATAGTTGCATGAGATGCAATTAATTTAAGAGATTTTCTTAAGAATAATTGTTAAGCATGAGATGTTGTAAATATGTAAATGGTTTGGTGGCCAATATTGGATGTACCTGAGGACATTAAAATTATTTGCATAATTATCGACTCAATGGGATCAACTTAACTAATGCAAGATAAGTCAATAATGGATGTACCTGAGATTTTGAGCATTAGGGGCTAGGTAAAGGATTGAACCTCACATGAGATGTGATGGGCAAGGAGTTGCTCACTTATAGTTTATTGTAATTCCAATAATGGATGTACCTGAGGATGATCAATAGAATTATAAGAATTCAATCACCCACTAGAAATCCATCCAACTAGGATTTCCGTTTTCTACTCTGGAAGTGTAGGATTCGCTAAGTTAGTGGGAGGACCAATTTGATTAAAAGACCATAATCATTTTGGTTAATTACATGATACATTTACTAATTAATCTGGTTATTTTCTGCAGTTAATTTTCTGATAAAAATGAGCATAAAACAACCACCACCATCCAATATACTTGCAAGCATGCTTGATCACAACAGTTGACAGACCTAACATCTGATTGGCTAAGAAATTTGAAACTTGTCCTGAACCTTGAACATATAGGATATGTTCTAGATTCAAATGTTCCTGGTCCCTTACCTCTAGAGGCCACACAAGAGGAACATGAAACTTTGGACAAGTGGAAGGAGCATGATATGAGAGCTAAGTGTTACATGCTTGCTTCCATGAGTAATGAGTTACAGAAGCAACATGAGAACATGCAGAGTGCGAGTGAGATCCTCCTTCACCTATAAGAGTTGTATGGTGAGCACAGCAGGAATGCTAGGTATGAGATATCTAGGCAGCTGTTCCGCATGAGGATGTCTGAGGGACAGAATGTTGGGGATCATGTCCACAAGATGATTCGGCTGATTGAGCAGTTGGAATATCTTGACTTCAACATGGATTTCCAACTACAGACGGATTTGATCCTTCAGTCCCTTCCTGAGTCTTTTGGGAATTTTGTGACAAATTTCCATATGACTCAACAGGAATGCACCTTAGCTGGTTTACTCAACATGCTGGTTATTGCCCAAAAGAATATGCCAGGCAATAAAGGAAAAGAGGTAGCTTTGTTGCATCTTCTTCTCACTGGAAAGTCCAACAAGAAGAAGGGCAATAAGAAAAAGAAAACTCGATTCTGGTCCTTCTAAGAAAATAGCTAAATGTAAAAGGATAACTAAAGCTGATGAAGGCAAAGGAAAGTGTTTCCACTGCCAACAGGAAAGTGTTTCCATTGCCAATAGGAAAGTGTTTCCATTGCCAGTAAGAAAGTGTTTCCACTGGCCAGAGTATAGCAATCTAAATGAATGCAATGCCGTGGTGAAAACCAACTCAAGTTCAAAATATATTTGGCACTTAAGGTTATGTCATGTTGCAGAAGATAGGATTGCAAAATTGGAGAAAATGGGGATTCTATCCTCATTGGGCTCTGAGCCTACTCCAACTTGTGAATCTTGCCTTCAAGGCAAAATGACTAGATCACCCTTTGTTGGACAAGGGCTAAGAGCTGAAAATATTTTGGAGTTAATACATAGTGATGTATGTGGTCCATTTAAAGAAATGGCTAGAGGGGGCTTTCATTATTTTATTACCTTTATCGATGATAAATCAAGGTTTGGGTATTTGTATTTGATGAAATACAAACATAAATCTTTTGAAAAGTTCAAAGAATTTAAATCTGAAGTAGAAAATCAAACAGGAAAGAGTATTAAAGCTCTTCGATCAGATCGTGGAGGTGAATATTTGAGTACTGAATTTGATGAATACTTGAGAGAGCATGGCATTGTTTCTCAGCTGACTCCTCCAGGAATGCCACAACTGAATGGTGTATCTGAAGGAGAAATCGTACTTATTGGATATGGTACGTAGTATGATGAGCTATCTTGATATGCCAATCTCCTTTTGGGGATTTGCATTAGAATCAGCTTTGTATATTCTGAATAGGATTCCATCAAAATCAGTTTCTTCCACACCTTATGAGATATGGCATGGAAGAAAACCAAGTCTTAAGCATGTTAAGATTTGGGGTTGTCCAGCTTATATCAAAAAGCTGAACACTGATAAATTGGAGACCAGATCAGAAAAGAGTCGATTTGTTGGATATCCAAAAGATAGTTTTGGATATTAATTTTATTTGCCTACTTCACAAAAAGGTTGTGATAAGTAGAGATGACACATTTCTTGAACAACAGTTTGTTCAAGAAGGAGGCAAAGGAAGGCAAATAGAGTTAGAATTGGAGAATTCTGACCAACCAACAGATCAGATGGATATAAATCCATCTAGTCAACCTATACCCGTTGATGAAACATCTACAGCTGTACCTCGTAGAACAACCAGGGTATCTCACCCACCAGTGAGATATGGTTTTCTTCATGAACAAGAACAAGAGTTGTCTACTCATGAAGAAGTAGATCATGGAGATGATCCACTTACCTATGAAGAAGCTATATCAGATATAGACTCTTCAAAATGGATTGATGCTATGAAATCCGAGATTGATTCCATGTATAAGAATCAAGTTTGGGATCTTGTTGACCCACCTGAAGGTATTATACCTATAGGGAACAAATGGGTTTTCAAGAAGAAAATTGGTTCTGATGGAAAGGTAGAGACCTATAAGGCAAGGCTAGTAGCGAAAGGGTTTCGCCAAAGGCAAGGAATCGACTATGAGGAGACTTTCTCGCCTGTTGCCATGCTTAAATCAATTAGGATTTTATTAGCAATAGCTGCATACTATGATTATGAGATTTGGCAGATGGATGTCAAAACAGCTTTTCTCAATGGATACATTGAAGAAAACATTTTCATGGAACAACCTAAGGGATTTGAATCCCAAGATGGTTCCAAGGTATGCAAGCAAAAGCGATCCATTTATGGGTTGAAATAAGCTTCGAGGAGTTGGAACATCCGTTTTGATGAAGCCATTAAATCCTTTGGTTTTATCAAAAATGAGGATGAGCCATGTGTATATAAGAAGGTTAGTGACAGAGCTATCACTTTCCTTGTCTTATATGTGGATGACATACTGTTGATAGGTAATGAAACAGGTATGTTGACGACTATAAAGGTATGGTTGTCAAATACATTCTCCATGAAAAACTTAGGGGAGGCAACCTATATTCTTGGGATTCGCATCTATAGAGATAGAGCGAAAAGAATAATAGGTTTATCCCAAAGTCTATACTTTGAAAAGATGTTAAAGAGGTTTAACATGCTTGATTCCAAGAGAGGATTGTTACCAGTGAGACATGGTATCCATCTTTCTAAAGAGATGTCTCCAAAGACACCTGAAGAAAGAGATAAGATGGCCAAGATTCCATATGCTTCGGCTATTGGAAGTATAATGTATGCGATGTTGTGTACTAGGCCGGATATCGCATATGCTGTTAGTTTGACTAGCAGGTATCAATCCAATCCAGGTTTGGAACATCGATAGTCACAAGAATATCCTTAAGTACTTGAGAAGAACTAAGGATTTATTCTTGATTTATGGAGGTGGAGACTTGCAATTGGATGGTTATACTGATTCTGATTTCCAATCAGATATTGATGATAGAAAGTCTACCTCTAGATATGTGTTCATTTGTAATGGAGGTGCAGTCAGTTGGAAGAGTTCCAAATAGAGCACGAGAGCAGATTCCACAACAGAGGTCGAGTATATTCTGCATCGATCTTTGAAAGGAAGTCGTTTGGATAAAGAAGTTCGTGATGAACTTACAGTAGTTCCTTCCATTGAGTCAGCTTCCAATTGTGACAATAATGGAGCAATCCTGCAGGCTAAGGAACTAAGGTCTCACCCAAAATCCAAACACATAGAAAGGCACTACCACATTATCAGACATATAGTTGGGCAAAGGCGATATAGCCATGCAGAAAAATAACATCAGCTAAAAAAATTCAGCTGATCCATGCACTAAGCCTTTGTCACAAGCTCAGTTAGACTGACATCTTGAGAAGATGGGTCTAAGGTATTGTAATGAATGGCTCTAGTGCTAGTGGGAGATTGTTAGTAGTATGCCCTAGAGCATATCATTTAGTATGTATCTTGTATATATTTTTATTAATAAAAGGCATTTCCACTTTTCCGTTTACATAATATATTTATGTGTAATAGAAAAGGTCCATTGATATTTTGTTAGAAATATTATTCTTAAGTTGTTAAGAATATGAGTGACAATATTTCTAGCACAAAGTATCATAAATAGGTTCACAATCGAGGATACTTCATAATAAGGACATGACTTATCCAGAAAGATTGTATTCATGTTTGTTCCCAAGTTATTTATATGAGATATAAATAAGATGGAATGGTGAGTCTCATGCCATATAACAAACATGATAGGCACTTATAAATGATAAGTAGGCCGAACCAGTGACACTTATGACAAGCACATGGAGTTTACTCTTGTCAATGTTTTGTCATAAATCATATCGATGCATATAATCTTTAGACTGAGATAGCACGATTATCTTGTATATAGGTAGTTTGAGTTTGATACTGCTTTCATACTTGTACTATGTATGGGTATATGGGCATGTGTTGGCTCCTGCTAGTTATATATGGAGGTAGGTGTTGATCAAGATGGAATCTGTTCCTCTAAGTAAATAGAGATAAAATCCTATGTTCATTTAATTGTTCTTGATGTTTCAAGTTACTGGCCAGGACAGATAGATTTATTCAGAAAAGAGTTTTTGATGAGAAAAATCTTTTTAATCAAGCACTGGAATTAAAAGAGAACATAATATTCATAGCAAATGGAGTTTGACATAAACCATGACTCCAGCTTGAGTTGGGATTTAGTAACAGAGAGATTCTAGTGCATGGTAACGTATGATTATAGGTTCATTTAAGGTAAACCTTATTACTAATTGGGTGGCCATGGCATGCTATGCTAGGTGTTAACCATGGTCTATGAGGTTCATAAAATGATTTAGAGAAATCATTTATGGTAAGAAAGAGTTCTGATGATATTAAGAGTTGATATCATGTCTCATTGCCAATTAGTGATGAGCCTAGTAAGTCACACACATACACAAGTTATCACCTATTTAAATATGATTTAATTAATTAATTAAAGAGTTTAATTGATTAATTAAATAGGTTTGGTTTGCAATTAAATTGCAAAGTCCCTAGCATGACTTGAAACCAAATCTAGATTATTGGATGTGTAGTATAAATTAAATTTATATTTAAAGTGTTTAAATATGAATTTAATTGATGAGAAATTAATTAATAGAGATTAATTAATTAATTTATATTTGATATAAATTAATTAGAAGAAGAAAAATAATTATTTTGGGTTGAGAACTCAAAATTAAGACACAGGGGCATTTTGGTCATTTTGCAGTGTGACACGTGGCACCATGAGATGGTGACACATGGGATTACACATAAGCTTGCCAAATGTTTTTTTTAATCATGTAAGATGATTAAAATCAAGATTAAATATAGGTTTGACACTTGGCACAATGTAATTGGGTCACTTAAACCTAGAGCTAATCAAAGGGTGACATGTGGCAAGGGTTTAATGTGTTAACCTAGCTATTTAAGTGTTGTTATGAGAAAATAAAACACAACCAGCAGCCTCTCCTCTCATTTGTCACGCCACTTTGAGCCTCTCCAGCTATTTCTCTTCATCTCTCATCAATTCAAAGAGATTAGCCATCAATCTCTTGAATTAAGAACACTAGAAATTGTTTCTAGTGTCCTGTTTACATCTCTAATCTCTTAAAAGGCAGAACTTGAATTTCTAATTAATAGAAAAAGCTTTAGAGGCTGTTCAAGGGCTGCCATAGGTGTTCTTGGTGTGGACAAGCTAGAGGGACAACATTTGGTGTCCTGAAGACGAATCTCAAAGGCGCAGATACGCAATTGCATCAAGAGGTTAGTGTAATCGTTTTTTATTTAATCTAGGGTTCTAAAATTAATCTGATTAATTTTAAAATCTTAAATGGCAAATACAGATCCAAAAACATATTAAAAGAGTTTTAATATGTTGTTTATCATTGAAATCAAATAGATAAAATAAATCTTGCATGGTGGCATGTGACCCTAGATAAAAATTTTTGAATTCAATGGTATAATCTTGTGTTTTTCACGCTTCCGTTCCTTCAATAGAAACATAAATTGGTGCTCCGGCACACTGAGTGGCATAACTTGCTCGGCTACATTGTAGACGGGTAAGGGGTGTCACAAACTCCGTACATTCTACTGTTTCGGTGACCAGTATCGATCCAGACAGCTAGAACGTCTGGAAAAATATTTAAACTAAAGTGAGGAACCATAATTAACTCAAATATTAATAAGAAAAATTTAGAAAAAATTTTAGAAATAAAATACAACCAAGTTAAATGAGCCGGTGCCCAAGCGATGGGTAACCTAGTTATAACACCCCTCACTCGTCTACAGAATAGCCGAGCAAGGCGTGCTACACGGCGTGCCGGAACACCTAGTCTGTGATTATTTCATTTCCTGAGCTCAATTTCATTTTAAGAAGTCTTTTATGTAATATTCATATCATGCTGATACTATTTTCATACTTTGATAAAATCAGTGTTTCAAGATTGGTATAAAAAAATTTTGGCAAGGTGCCATCTATATTCGGACAAACTGTCCTTCCAAACCTGTTGAAAACAGTTCAATATGATAATATCAAAATCTCAAATATATCACAGTCTCTATTTCTCAGTAAAGTCAATAGACTTTTACAGTCATTAAACAGTTCCATAATACAGTCCATAATAATTTAAATATATCCAAAAAATCTCCATGCTATTTAATATGTACAAGATATTACAAACTTTAGGGCTTTCATAATATTACAAAATACAAGGCCGAATTTCAAAAATACAACAAAAGTGCAAAATACAAGATATCCTAAGTCCTACCATGTATGCAATGCAGTGCAGATGACTCTGGACTCCTGTGCAGATCTGATATCTCACTCGGTCGTAGGTCTGCTGGGCTCCCCAGCTGTGTCTCCAATACATACGCGTTACAAAAACAACGCGCTAAGTAATTTTGCTTAGTGGTGCCAAATATAAAGAAATATACACTAAAATAAAGTAAACAAAGTGTTTACGAATTTTTGGTGGTGCTGTATATCAGTAAACTGGATTTAGCTATTTGAATTTAATAGTACTTGAATTATTGCCCGTGTAGCTTATATACTGACCAAACTGGATAAACGGATATACTGGCACTGGGTACCTAATACCTCGGGCCGTCACACCATCGGTCACAAAGTATCTCCCGGTGTGCAAATAGCGTGGCTAAAAAGCCATATAGTCAATCTGGCGATAAGTCAAAAATAAATACACAATATGTATAGCCGTAGGCTATTAAAGTCACAGTGCGGCATAATAAGCCGTAAAAACACAGTATGGCATGAAGCCATTTACAAAACAGCTGTCAGAATCCTATTGGCATGCCAACCTATCAATGCTAGTCAACTAGGCAAACTAGGGCACATTATAAATTAATTATTTAATTCTTCAATTTTTGGAGTTTACTAACTATTATATAGTTCACAAGTCAATGCATATGTTGACCTTTTTAGGTAATATGGATAAGTTATTTCTAGTATTAATATGTCATAATTTATATCTCAATATGCTGCCAATATATTGCAATTTACCAATTTTATAGGTTGGCATTCATTGCCAAAATGCTTCAAGCATCATTGTCTGTAAAATATCAAATTCTTAATTTTTGTATGCTAGATTGGTCTAGATTAAAGTCCTATTTCTCTTGGTTTTTAGCTTCTTGTCAAAAAAGCAAAATTGTAGCTCTATGTTTTATTGCACGCAGGGCAAAATTTCAGGTCATTATGAGTTGTATAGACCAAGATATGGGGTCAATTTACTAAAGCTGGACAGATTGCACCTTTAGTGCAAAATTTGGTCAATTTTAGGTCACTTTTAGTTCGATAGTTTTTGTATCCGAACTTGTGCAAGCCATTTGACTTGGTTTTGGCCATTTCTAGGCTTTGGTATCTTCATAAGAATTGTAGATCTATGTCTAAACTAACCATGGTAAAAATTTCAGGTCAATTGGACCTATGTTGAGTGAGTTATGGTCATCCCAAGAACTACAATTCATATGGTCAAA
This sequence comes from Hevea brasiliensis, assembly GCF_030052815.1. Classification (NCBI taxonomy): domain Eukaryota; kingdom Viridiplantae; phylum Streptophyta; class Magnoliopsida; order Malpighiales; family Euphorbiaceae; genus Hevea; species Hevea brasiliensis. Next base: position 37,474,690 of record NC_079507.1, read on the forward strand.
AATCTGGGTTGCAAAGTTGCTATTCCGAATTTGGTCATTTTTAAGGTCAGTTTCTAGGCAGAATTTTGACAACATTTCTACATGAAAGTTGGCCTATTTGGTGTCTAGTTTCACTACCCATTGGCCTTATACCAATTGGGTTCACATTTTGGCACTTATGGCCTAATTTAGGTACTGCCTTCAATACACAACCTGCACATACACTTCCAATTTGATATTCCTTCTCCTCCTCATTACTTCAATATTCAATCAATAACACTTCCACATATATATATATATATATATTGTACACAATTCTAGTAACAATTTTGGGCAGAATATTCAAGTGCTCAATGCACACAATTCACCATTAAGTTCAACATTCACTTCCACCAAAATTCAACATATCTCAATGTCAATATTACACATATACTTCAACATAATCATACTTCAATATCACTTACACTTGCTGCCCACAATTTAATATTAGCATATTTCATTAATAACTACATGTTCACACACAAATTCATGGTTTAATAGGTTGCCAAACATGGCAGTTTGCCCAAAGCATTAAGGTTCCATTTCACACCCTTAATTCAAGCACTACATGCACATACTTAGATTTTAACTTACTACTTCCTCCATTTAAGTTATTCAACCTTAGTTTCCATCCATTAGAGGTAAGAAAAACTCAAATACAACACATAATCATGGCTGCCAAAAATGGACCATTTCATTTCTCAAGATTTTCTTCATTTCTCTTCACCAAAATACTCACCTCAACCTAAACACAAGGTTTACTAAAGCAAGGGAGAGATTTTGGACACTTACCACCTTTGAAGCTTATCAAAACTTTACCAAATCTTGTTTTCTTGTTGCCAATATCATTCCCAAGGTGAATAGGCAAGCTTTAATGAAGGAACTAAGTAAAAATGGTGGCTTGATCATGCACCCATGGAGGTTGCATGTGGGGCGTCCATGGTGATTTCCATGGTGAACTTCATTTCTCTTGGCTGGTTATTTCTCAAGGTGAAAGAAAATGGTTCTGCTGTCCCAAAGGAATTTTTAAGTGTCCCAAATTAAGAGTTAGTGGAGCACTAACTTGGATTTTAATGTTAATTATTCAAAGTTTCATAAATTGGATTTTATCCCCCATTTCTTTCACTATTCTTATAATGTATCATAATTTAATTTTTCATGACATTCTCTAAGTGTAATATCATTTATTTTTAATGGACATTGAGGTCAAAAGGCAACTCTAGGTGTCAAATGACCAAAATACCCCACTTCGGGTTATATTCCCTATTTTTCGATAACATCGATTTTTGTCTATTTCTCGATTTTTTATTTTTTCTTTGTACTAATTTATCAATTTTTCTTTGATATATCTAGTATTAATTATATTTCAATAGACCTTTACCTATGTCCCGAAATTTAATTTCGAGGGTTCTCCGCTGTCCTGGGGTCTGCAACGACCTTTCCAGTGCAGTCACCCATCGCTGCGGTGCCGGCTCATTTAACTTAGCTTCATTTTCTCTCTTTCATTTTTCTTTGATTTTCCTTGTATTTTCTTTTTATTTATTTCATCATTATATGTCTGTTCACTATCACCGAAGTGTAGTTCCAGACATCCTGACTTGCCTGGACTGTTATTTGACCACTTGAGCAACAGAACATACAGAACACGTACAGGGAGAATGTTACACTAGTGGGAAGTTGCGGTTCTCGCAACTAGGAGCCCTAAACCTGAGGAAAAATTCATAAAATAATTTTTCGGACTTCAGAGAAGAGTCATTAAGATTTCTAAGGCATTAGAATACCAAGAAAATGCTTAGAAAAAGTTTTCAATTGGTACAGACAATTTTAGTCTGTTAAGCCAAACGGAGGGTATTTTGGTCATTTCGCCTTCAGAGGTGATTTTTGGCCGACTTGTCCAGTTAATTAAATAATTTTTATGAATAAAATGTGAATAAATATTGCTAAAAATTAAATTGAAAAAGAGTAGAGGAGAAAAGAAGAGAAAATGAGTTAAATGTGAATTTTTACCTCATGCTTATGTCATTTAAACCCTCCCCACCAATCACAATTAAGCTAACTTATTAAAAAGGGATAATGGAGACCAAAATAACAAAAAACAATCAGATTCATCTCTTCCTCAACTAGCCGGCTGCCCATTTCCCTTTCTCCATTGAAGAAGTTTCCACACCTCTTCCCAAACCTTGATTCTACTCCCCTAAACCTTAAGTCCACCTCAACAAAACTTGTTTACACAACTTGGCAAGGTATTTGGCTACCAAGAAAAAGAAGCTTGTGAAGGGAGAAAATTCTGCTCCAAGTTGTAAGTGAGCATACTCTTGCTATTTTTAGTTTAATTCATGTTTAATGGCATGATATGTGTAGGAAATGTAAGAAAATGAAACAAACAAGTGTGTGTGTGCACCCTACAAGTTTAGACAGCTAGGGTTAGTTAGGCTTTGCTCATGTGATGGTTCATTAACCTTGTAATAGTCAATTAGTGACCATTTGAATGTGTATGATGAGGAAATGAAGTGAGTTGAGGCTTGGCAATTGCGTATGGGTGAGCTGCCTTGGCTGACCTACAGGACTGAGCATGAGTCCAGCAGGTTTGGGCAGCTATAAATGGAGTTGTAGAGGTTTAATTGGTGCAAGGCCAATTGGACATGAAACTAAACACATAATGGCATAACTTTAGTGAAGAAACCCTGTCCAGAAAATCAAACCAAGTTGGCTTAAAAATTGCCCTAATTTGAGTGACTTGCATTCTGCCTGGGCAAAATAACCAAATGAATAGTATTTATTCATTTGGTCATAACTCAGAGTAAAAAAGTCCAATTGACCTGAAATTTTACCAGTAGAAATCTGAGACATAGACCTATAACTTTCATGAAGAACACAAATCCAAATTCTGATCATAACCTAGTCAAATTGCCAACCAAACTTAGGTTACCAAATCTGGCAGAACCAGTTTTGCCCATAATTTTGGATTCTGTCCAATCAGGCCAGTTATGGTGTTTAGGCCATAACTTGAGCTACAAAACTCCAAATAGAGTGATTCTAAAAAGGAAATGTAACTAGACAAAATAAGGAATAACTTTCATGAAGAAAATTTTATCAAATTCCTACTGTACAAATGACCAATAGAACAGTAAATATGAGGCTTGAAATCTGAAAATTTTGAATAACTAATACTAAGCTTAGAAATGGTATTGGCAACCAATACCAATAATTTTAGAATGCAAAATGTGGTATGTTGACAGTATTAGAATCAATGTACCTATTGTCTATGCAAAAGTCAACATTTTAGTTGACTAATGAAATGAATAGTAATACCTAAACTTAAATTTCAAGAATTGTACAATTTAAAAGTGTAACATGCCCTAGTACACCTAGCAAGATTGGTTTGGATAGGTTGGCATGCCAATAGGGTTCAGTTAGCAGTACTGCATATGGCATTATGCCATTCTGTGATTTTATGGCTTTTAACCATTCTGACATTGTGTTGAGACTTGGCCTTGTGCCTAATGTTATTACAGCTCATTAGCTGTTCTATTGCACACCGGGAGATATATATGTGACCGATGGTGTGACGACCCGAGGTACTTGATACCCAGTGCCAGTTTGCCCGTTTATCCAGTCCAGTCATCCAGTATAGGTTACTTAGGCAACCAAAAAAAAATGAAAATGGATAAATTTAATGAAATTATGAATATAATAAGTACATAATAAATAAGATTACCAATAATGATAAAAAAATTGTCTGCATAAGACATCAAAATATGCATTGTATATTTATTTTCTGTTATTTCTTTTTATTCTATTATTGGCACCACTAAGCATTATTGCTTAGCGCGTTGCTTTTTACCACGCGTAGGTTCTGGAGAGACCGATAGAGAACCCAGTAGACCACAAACTGAGTGAGACCTTCTGCAGCTCTGCATAGTGTCCGTGTCACCTCACCGACGTTAGTGCATTGGTAGGACACTAGGTTTCATTTTGGGTATTTTGTAATTAACTTTTATTTTTTCATGTGTAATTAAGACTTATGTAATGTATTTTGGTATTGATATAAATAGTGGAAATTATGTTTATGAATGAAAAAGTGAATATTTATTGATGACTTTTACATAAATATCATATGAAATGAATGATTGAGAAATGGAAATGTTGTTGAAAAATATTGAGATTTTGTTGATGAAATGGAGTTTTTGATTGATTGAAAATTTTGGAAGTGTTTTCTCCATTTTTAGCCGGTACTCTGCTGGATTTTCTATAAAATTTGCAGAACCTCAAATAAATTGATGTTTTCCATAAATGACTTAAATATATTATACTTCACCAATTGTACTTCATAACTATGATAAAAATAAATAAGGAAAGATAAAAAGAATTAAAATAAAATAGGGTGTTCTGGTACACTGTGTGACATATCTTACTCGGCTATACTGTAGACGGGTAAGGGGTGTCACATAGTACACCTGAAAGTCAGAGTACTGTGAATCAGTCAGAACAATGTGGTACTTCAGCTAGAGTGTACACAATGAAACAGAGAGAAGAGGCTGAGACTTCTGACATTGTTGCTGGTACTTTCTCAATCTTTAATCAAGATGTATATGTCTTGTTTGACCCGGGGTCTACACATTCATATGTTAGTGCCAGCATTGCTTGCCTTACTGTTATTCCTTGTATGCAAATGGATTTTGAGGTGTTAGTGACTAGTCCTTTGGAACAAGAGGTTAGGGTAAATATAATATACAAGGATTGTCCTTTGGTGATCCAAGGACATATATTTCTATCCGACTTAATTGAAATGCTCTTTAGATATTATGATATTATCTTGGGCATGGATTGGTTAGCCAGGCATCATGTCATGATTAACTGTAGACTAAAGACAGTCACTTTTAGTCTTCCTCAGTACAGTGATGTGGTTATATATGGGGAGAGGCAGTTATTGCCATCAAACATTATTTTCGCTACACTAGCCCGAAAAATGATCAGAAAGGGATGTGAAGCTTACTTAGCTCATGTCATAGACACCCAAGTAGAGAGTCCCACAGTAAGAGATATTCCTACAGTATGCGACTTTCCGGATGTGTTTCCTGAAGAATTATCAGGGTTACCTCTAGAAAGAGAAGTGCAGTTTGAAATAGAGGTTATGCCTGGTGTGGACCCAATCTCTATCACACCTTACAGAATGGCACCTGCAGAGTTGAAGGAGTTGAAGGTACAATTACAAGAGTTGCTTGATAAGGGCTTCATCTACCCTAGTGTGTCACCTTGAGGAGCACCAGTGTGTTTTATTAAGAAGAAAGATGGTACTCTCCGCTTGTGTATTGACTACAGACAGCTGAATAAGGTGACAATAAAGAATAGATATCCACTGCCCCGCATAGATGATTTGTTTGACCAGTTAAAGAATAGATATCCACTGCCCCGCATAGATGATTTGTTTGACCAGTTGAAGGGTGCAACTGTGTTTTCTAAAATTGACTTAAGGTCAGGGTATTATCAGTTAAAGGTGCATGACTTTTGTGTATTGACTTTTGTGTATTTGTTTGCCCCGCATAGATGATTTGTTAGTCTTCCTCAGTATTGACTTAAGCCTTTTGTGTTTATATTGGATACATTAAATAAAATTGATGTTTATTATAAATTGTGTTGAATTGAGAATTGATAGGTATTGAAAATGTATTGAGATTGTGTTGAATTGGGGAGTATTAAAGTTGAGATTGAAAAATTAGTATTGGAAGTGTTTTCCTTTCAGGTTTTGAAGAACTGTTTTCTCAAATTACAGCCGGCACTCTGCCGAAATTTTTATAAAATTTACGGAAAAATCAAATTTACCAAAATATTTGCTTATGACATAAACTCCAACTAAAAGCTTTTTAATAATATTTTAACATCACTTTTCACTTTAAAATGAATTGAATTTGTTTAAAATCTTTTGTAGTATATTTAATAAGTTATCGGTAGGCGAAGTTCGGTAATTCATTAGATATATTACGTGATCATGTTGTTTCTTACGGAGGGGTAAGGTGTGACATTCTAGATCAATCTCATAGCATATCTTTAAAATTTTACATCAACCAAAAGGACTGCAAAACTATGCCTCTAATGACTACTGCGCATAAAAATTAGTCAATAGAAATCTAAGTATTAGATTTAATATATTTAACCTACATTTAGGTGCAACTTAAATAAGTCAATAGAGGTTTCATAAACTTAAAACATTCTTTACTATTTCATAACCAACAATTTTAAAGGTCTATACACAGATTCACCATTTTAAAGACTTAATCCCTTTTTTTTTTGTCGGATTTCATTAAACAAACAGATTGATTCAAAGCAAACTTATATCATATGGTCACTCACCAACCTAAAGTAATGGTAAGGATCAAATACGGGAAAAACTTTCGCTAATCTTAGGTTATGCAACCTAGTTAACAGAACATGGTCATTAATGAATTAAAACTAATCACAGAATTCACGCTAATCCTAATCACCATATTCCAAATTTCACTGGGATAGCTTATTAATGTCGATTTCATTCTTTTTGTTAAAAATTTTTTATGCATGATGTTAGATTTTTAGGGAACCATTTAAATGTGGTAGAGCCACCAGGGATAGATGTGGTAAAGCCACTAGGTACAAATGTGGTAGAGCCACTAATTTCATATAACACCCTCGATTATAAATCATGCATTGAAAACTTTATCATTATTTTCATATTTATGCTAAACTGCTTAATTTGCCCACTACACTTTTATATACGCTTCATAACTCTCTCAAATATTACTAGACACTCCTTAATATATATATATATATATATATATATATATATATATATATATATATATATATATATATATTCAAAACTCTTGACGTAAGAGTCCTAATAAAATATGAAAACCATAGATGAGAATTTAACTCATTTGTATTAGATAGTCGCTTTTAAAATTACAAAATTTTGAATTTAAATTTTAATTAAAATTGATTATATTAAAAGGTAAAATATAAAAAATTATTAAATGCACTTACAATCAGAATTTCTTTTTTAAATTAATTTTTGTGAACATAGAATCCAACTAATCGATTAAAAAGAAGATTCTCATTCTTACTAATTAAATTAATTTTATTGGATTAAATATAATTTTTTATAAATTATAAAAAATAATCTTACATACAATTAAGGGTGTATAGTTTCGATTTGGTTGTAGTTTACTTTAAAAAAAAAATTATGAAATAATTTTGATATGATTTTAGTTCGGTTCTTTATTATTTTGATTTCGGTTCGATTCTCGATTTTTAAAATAATTTTATGTAATTATTTTAAAAAAAAATCATATTTAAATTAATATTTAAATTTTAAATTGAGTTATTAATATATTATATATCATATAATATATCTTTTAACTATTTTTAACTTAATATAATCTTTAATTGTAAGGTGTATAAATAATTTAGGATTAAATATATTATATAATAGAATAAAATAAATATATATAATATATATTTTAACGATTTATTAATTATGTAATATCTAGCTATGAATTTATATATATATATATATATATATATATATATATATATATATAATAGTATATTTATATTTAAAAATTATAAAGCAATTTAGTATATTTATAATTAAAATTATTAAAAAAATATAAAAAATAAAATATAATATTAGGTTATATTTAGTTTAAATTATATATACATATATATATATATATATATATAATTAAAAGTATATAATATATCTAAAAAAATATATAAATTTAATTCTTAGTTTGATTCTCCTTTAGTCTGAATTTTAGTTCAACTTTAATATGATTTCTATTCAATTCTTAATAAAAATTAAAAATTAAATTAAATTATTAAAATATTTTCGATTTAGTGTAATTCTTATGGGCTTGATATGGTTCTTTCGTTAGATTTAGGACCCAAGAACCATGCACAAACACATTTATATATTTATCATAAAATATAAATATATTTTATATTATCTAAAATTTTATACAAAATTAGTTTAATTAATTTTTTTTTATTTTTTTATTTAAAATGAATGAATTTAATTTTTAAATTTAAAAAAATTTGATTTCTCAAATAAATAAAAATGGGACGTGTGTATTAAATTGGATTTTTTTATAAATTATTTACTCTAAACAAAAGCTTTAAAAATATGTGTCTACATGGGAACTCATAGATTATTTGACATTGTATTGAGAAATTTAAAATTATTTTTTTAATAAAAGTATTATTAAATATTATTAAAAAAATAATTTAAAAAATAATTTTATTATTTTTATAATTAAAATTTATTAATTTTTATTTTAAATTATTTTTAATATATATTTAAAAAAATATTTCTTTCAACAACAACTTCAACATTGATGTCAAACATGTGGTAGACTCTCCAGCAAATTTTTATTTTTTATTTTTTATTTTCCTTTTCTGTCAAAAACGCCTCCTTTCGACACCTCTCGCTTTATTCCGTTTGTCTCTTTCAAATGAACCCGCAAAATCCACCCACCCTTGCACATGCTGTTCTGCTTCCTTTCTCTTTGCCTCTGATTTTTCTCCCAACACCTGTCCCTTTCCTATTCTAATTTCACATTTTCTCCTCTTGTTTTAGCCTTTATTATCTTCAATCTCAACTGGGTTTTCTTCTATTTTGTGCTGATTTCTATTCCAATTTCTAGGGTTTTCTGTTTTTCTCTTAACTTCTTTGCCATTTATAACCTTCAATCCCCAACTGGGTCTTTCCTTCTCTTGTATTAGGATTAGTTTAATTTCACTTGTTTCTATTGCTGGGTGCTCTTAGATCTCAAATTTCCTTTCTTGGTATTAACATTTTCTCTATTTTCACTGTTCTGCTTCATATAGTTCTTAATTGCCAATCAATGTCACAAGGCTATGCAATTGAGCTTTATTTCGATCCAGCCCTTGAAAACCAGGTCTTGAAGGCCTGGAACGTGCTAGCTCGACGCCAAATCAGCACCCAACTCATCGAAATCGAGTCTCGCCCTCACATAACCCTCTATTCTAGCTCGTTTGTTGAGCCTACTAAACTGGAATCGATAGTCAAGACCTTTGCCTCGAAGCAGGAACCATTACCCTTATCTCTCTCTGCAATTGGGGGTCTTCCAAATGACAACAATTTCCTCTTTTTAGCCCCTACGCCGTCACTTTCACTTCTTCAATTTCATTCTCAGTTGTACGATGCATTGAAGAAGGAGGGAATTGAGATCAGTGAAGAGTACCGCCCTGACTCCTGGATTCCTTATTGTGCAGTGGCTCAAGATGTGCCAAAGGCAAGGATAGGAGAGGCATTTTGTGTTTTGAGAGACTTGAAGTTGCCGGTTACTGGGTATGCAATGGATATTGGGTTGGTGGAATTCTCACCAGTTCGTGAATTATTCTCATTTGTCCTTGGCAATTCAGTAGAATGATGAGGTCTTTTATGGTCTTTTTATCATGTGTTTAGATTTATAATTTGAATGTGTTACATTTTAAATGTTTTGGTTCAATTTTAGGTTTATATGAATGGTGCTAGTTTAGAGCATGGTAGGGAATTTGCATTTGTGTTTATGGGCATAAGTTGATAATGATAAATCTATTTATTCATGTTTATATTGTTTTCAATTTTGTGTACGATGCAATTTTTTTTTCAAATGTTGTGATTCTTTTTGTTTGGCTTGTTATATTTCTTTTATGTACCTTTGGTTCTGTACGCTGAGTGCACAGATCATTTAAGCAGTCTTCGCATTACTTATCTGGGATCTAATATTTTTTTTCTTTCCTCCTTTTCCTTTCTTTCTTTTTCTTCCATTGTGGAACAAGTTCAGGAATCCAAGTTGATCGCTTAGTAGCGGCATAGTAATTTTTTGGTACCTAACGGCCCAATGCTTCAGTGTTGCATGTGTTAATCAGTTGCATCAGAGATTTATCATGCAGCCTTTGATTCCCATTATTCATTGTCAAAATGGTCTGTTGGTTTGCACCAGCTGTTGGATCACTTCCTACTTACTCAAATGCATATAGTATGTGGCATTCATAGCATTTCGAATATAGCCCATACACCATGTGTGCTTTGGGTTTTTAGATTCTGTTTCATAAGCCTGCTTTCGGGGTGTTTATGAGAATTACATTCCTTGCCTGCTGCTGGTAGTCTTGCATTGCTAACCACATTATAATGTTGGCTGAAAAATCTTCTCAAAGTTTTCTTCTTGTGTGATAAAGGAGAAACCATAGTCAGTCATAATCCTTTCTCATTTATTCTGGTTTATCATTCATTTTTGACTGCATTGCTTTAGGTAAATTTTGAGTTATCAATCTTTTCATTCTTGTGTAAGCAGCCTATGCATCTGTTTTATTTGAGAAGAATTTGCAGTCTGAAATATATCTTTCAAACCTGATTATATCTCCTTGCATAAGCTACATTTTCTGTGTAATTCTAGTTGTTCCTAGAATTATACTATTTCATCTCAGTGGGATTTTTGTTCTCTCCCTCTCTCTCCTTTTTTTTTTTTTTTTTTTTCAATTAATGACTAAGGCTCTATTTGGAATTGTGGTTGGAAGGTTAAAAGGTTTTTTTTTTTTTTTTTGCAAAATTATTATTTTAGATGTTAATTTAGCTGTTTTGAAGTCTTTATGATTAAATCATGTCAAATTTAATTTTAAATTAATTTTAATCCGGTTTAATTAACAAATTTAAGGATGTGTTTTCCTAAGAAATATTCACAGCAGGGTAACCCCCCAACACACCCAGAGGGAAAAAAGGGAAATTATTTGCAGGATGGGGAGTCTGAAACTCTGACGCAGCGTGATTATTAATGAGATGTTACCCCTGTACCAAAACGGTAGATCTTTAAACTAGCCATCTATAAGAGCAGAGAGGGATTTTCATTCCTTCATGGCTATTGATTTCCTATAGTGCTTCTCTCTAGTTTATACTTGTATTATCTTACACCATCTTCTAAACTGGAGTTGGAATACTAATTTAGATGCAGGTTTTGCTCACTGCTTAAGTGACACATACATCCCTCCTGAAAGTGGCACTGTTGGTACCATTTCAATTGCGGAGGCTATTTGGTCTTGGGTTTGATTGGCCATTACCAGTTTAAAAACTTCAAAATCATATCCAGAAATCCCAAAGATCAAATCAGCCTACTGGTGTCATTTCAATTGTAGAAAAGGTTGGTTTGGTTGTGAGTCAGAATTTTGAGAACTGATCACCAAAAAATCCTAACCACCAAATCAAACTGAATTGGCTTTCATCTTATTGTGGTACATTTTTTGTTGTCTTGAATTGACAGGCTGGGAGCCTCTTTTTTTTTTGGTTATATAAATAGCCGATATGGATCTAGATTGTGTCTGTGTGCTGGTACGAAGGGACATCCAGAAGGAAGAGTCTGCTTCCTTTATTTTGGTGCAAGATTTGAGGAGTGTGCCTAACTTATTTTCTTTGTTTCTTTTTAACCCCCGCATTATCAATTAATTCTACAGGCTTCCATGCATTGCCTAATACATAGCATCCCATTTAATGTAAGCTTGAGAGTCCATTTCTTCCCATAGAATTAGCTTGGTCTGCATAGCTAGGTTCTTTTATCATGTGATGGCAATCATTAGGCCACTCCAGGCTAAACCTACTGCTCTGGAATTGTCAGGCATTTGATCTTCTTGTCTACCTCTGGATGATGAGGGGCGTGGAGAATAATTGGACTAGTTTTTCTTTGTTGTGGAGATCTGAGAAAGGCTGCATCCATCTTTCTTTTTTTCTTATAGTCCGTATGCATAACGGGGAATTACCATTTTCCTTCCTAGTAGCTCTCCCTTTATCTGACGGTTGAAATGTCGGGACAAGAGTCAATTGTCATCAATATAGCTTTAAATTTGAGAGATTTTAGAGCTTGCTGGAAACACAACAGGTATTTACATCCAAAGTGAATTTAGACCGCGAAGCTGCACAAATTAAAAGTGTAGAACTGCAACCTGAGATCTGTGACCTTAATTGATTGACGTTTACTCAGGAATAGATGTCAATCTCTGATGTATATTATTATGATTGTACTATATTCCTATGGATCATCTTCTGTTATATTATATACACACTAATGAACCGAAAGCAATCTTTCGACGTCATAGTTATTTATTTCCCATGGATCATCTTCTGTTCATCTTCTGTTATATCATATACACGCTAATGGACCAAAAGCAATCTTTCGACGCCATAGTTATTTATTTCCATCTCCGCTGGTAATGCTTGAACGTTTGTGAGCCGGAATAATTATTGTCCGACGAGAAAAAACAATTGGACAGTATTACTATATAAAATGTGTACTCTTTTACCTAATTACACTCCCTCTCTTGACCAGGACATCAACTCAGCCTCCTGAGAACAGCCAGCAACAAATCGCTCCACAAATCAATGGGACCTGGCAAGCACCAATGAACACAGTCATTATAACCCTTCATCCATTTGTTGCCCCAGTAATCTCCCGGATGCCCATCAGGTCTCATAAGCATAGCCCTTGTGACATCCAAAACCTCAAACCTCTTCCCTTCCTTTCTTTTCCTGTTTGCTCTTTCAATCTCCTCTACCTGCATGTTCCTGAGTTCCCACTCACGAGCTCCATAGTCAATCTCCTTTTCACTGAAAGGACTTGTCCTGTTGCAGCTTCCTCCGGTGTTCCAAAACCCATTCTCAAAATGGGATGGTGAGAATGTCCTCAACAATGTGATTACGCCCTTGCATTTCTTGCAGTGATTAATATGACCCAAAGCAGCTCGAAATGCCATACTCACAGCAAAGCTAACACCTCGATCAGTCACATTTGGTTCGTTGCAGTAGACACATGCTACAACATTTGAACCTTTATGTAGGTATATTGGTCTGAAGAACCAGTGTCCGTCGGAGATGATAATGTAATCAATGGTGTGGAGAGCTCTAGTCCAGTTGTCATCAACCTTGTCCAGATACAAGTCGAAAATTCCAGACGAAGAATCGTTGATCTTTCTCTCCTCGCCGACTACCAGGAATTTTGTCCATAGGATTTTAAGAGTGAACTGATGAGCAGGAAAGTACCATATTCTGTTTCTGTCATCTTTGTCCTTGTAAGCATCTATTGGAACTTCCGCCTGCATGATTATTGAGTTGGAAACAACGCTGTAAGTCTGTCTCTTAAAGAATTTGATTTCCTCAAAAATCTTATAACTAAAATCAAAACCAAAACCACATGTTTATATTTCAATTGAAAATAATCATACATAAAATTCAGATACAACAATTAAATCTTAATCCTAAACTAATTGGAGTTAGCTCGACTATATGAATAATTTTTCGTCAATCATATCTGTTAGATATAAAGTCTGCATCAATATTAAAAACTTGTAAATTCTTTAATACTATTTCTCCTCACATTATTTTAAGTCTTTTCTTTTCCTTCTTACTGCTTTTTCTATTAACTAATCATGCTTTCATATTGAGACATTTGATTTTCTACCTTGACATCCCTCTCATATATATATGCTACAAGCATTCTCACATTAACCTAATAGATTTATTTACAAATTCAAGAGATGCAACTATCAAGTGCCATATTGAAAATGATAACCACCCACCTCTCTTTGGATGTATGAAAAGTTGGAGGAAAGAAAAATAACTAGAAGAAAATAAAGGACTTTTTACTACCCTTTATTTGGAAAGAGGGAAAAATAAAAGGAGAGGTAAAATACTTGTATTTTACATTAGATAAGTTCTCTCCAATTTAGAGAGAGAATAAGAAATAAATGTTCAAAAGTATATTTTTATTTTGAAATTATATAAATACCTCATGTAAACAAGAAATTAAAAAAAATGCAAAATTGTAAATTCATGAAAATATAATTATTTTCTTTTCAATTTAATCTTTATTATATCTTCCCAAACTAGGGAAAATAATTATATTTTTCTATCTCTCCTTTTTATTTTCTATCCATCCAAATAAGAACAAGAAATTCACCTTTTATTTTCCTTTCCCTCTAAAAAAATTTCCTAAACACAGTGCAAATGATGAGGTTGGAAAGAGCAATTCCGTTGCTCTGTATTGTACACTACATATGATCGTGTCGGCTGTTATGACTTTTCCACTCCAAGGAGCGGCCGCGATTTTATCCTTCAAATCCAAAGGCTCACATAAATCTGGCCTTTGTATCTAAGGCATCAAGAAGTTCTGAAACTTAGGCACAAAGTACGAAGCAAAAGGTGCAAAGTATAGACGCACGCCTAAGCGGAATGAGATATAAAAATAAAAAATAAAAAAATTATAAAAATAAAATAAATACGTATATTTCATCAAATTCAAATAATAAAAAATTAAAAGATAATAATAACTATTTTAAATAAAATAAAAATAAACTATTAAAAGTTTAATCTAATATATTGAATTCTTATAACTAAAGTCAAGTAATCTTTAATTTCATTCTCTTAATACTTATTTTCAAAATCAATATCTTCGTCATCTTTCGTTATCTTTAAGAATTGAAGGAGTATTAGTATTCAAGTTAATGGATGATACTTTTTTTTTTCTTTCTTTGGCATATATTTTGAATTATGTGTAGATGTAATATTTACAAAAAAAATAAATTATACGAGAGTGGTAGTGTTAAAAATAAAAAAATGAGAGCTTTACGATCTTTAGTGCGTTGGTTTGATAATATTTTGATGACTAGTTATTATCCACAATATTTAATTTCAACAACTTCCAATCGCATCAATATATGATTCTTATATATCGACAAATATCAAATTTAAGCAATACTATTTTTTTGCTAATGGAAGTACTCATCAAAAATAGAAATAAAAAAGGCATATATTTCTAGAACTTTGTGTCTAGAACAAAGATACACATCTAGACACATAAAACATTAGGGTTGGAGTATGGTGAGCCTTTGAGAATGACGTGTATTAATAATTGTGCTAAAAACTAAAATGAAATTAATTTTATTAAATTCAAAATTAACATCAATTAAACAATTGATTTAGATCGAAATCAGCTTAAAGGAAAATCAGTCCCTTTCCTCTCTTTTAAATCTTAAATTAGACCAAATCAAAATTAGTATTCTGATCCTATTTAGATTGGTCTTTTAATTAAATTAAAAATTTTTCAATAAACATAAATTAAATTGAAATAAAATTGACCTCTGCAATCTGATTCAAAATATTTTATTTTATAGAATTAAAATCATGTATTTCAATTTAAAATCAAATTAAATGGGTGGATAATTTTTATAACCCATCCTTAAACTTTATCTTGCGTTTTACTTTCGTCACTTAACTTTAATTTGTTACTAGAAAAATCTTTAAATTTTAATTGTTTTGCAAAAATCCCTAAAATATGTTATAACAGATATTCAGTTAAAAAAAATGAAATTGCTTTTTTATCTTTTTTACTCTTCATGCTAAAAAAACCAGTTGCTTCACTCGTTATCTAGGCCTATCATCGAAATATCAATGCTGTAAAAATAATTTAATTTTTAGGAAAGATGAGAATTTACCCTTCACCAGAAAGTATTGAAATTGCATTCGTAGCATTGCACTGTAATTTAGAGAAATTTTTTAATGTAAAAATTTACAATCATTAGTTAGAGAGATTTTTTATAAAATAAAATTAAAATTTAAAAATTTTTTAATAATAAATTAAAATTAAGAAATAAGAGTGAAACATAAAATAAAATTCAGAGACTATAAAAATCATTCAAAATGGGCCGTGGCAGCTTCTAGCAGAAAGACCCATTAACAGCCACTTACCATAATTTCCTACTTTACAACCGACAGAAATCAGAGTGAACGGCTAATTTCTTTTACGGTTTGGAAGAAGATTTGAACAATAAAACAATAATTCGTACCCCAATCATAAAATTACTATCTAAAGCAACTCGATTGATTGTTGATTAACAGACTTAATGTAACATATTGATTCAATAATTAACTACTCAATAACATTTTTAAAAATTATGATTTTAAATCATAATTACTGTAAAAATTAATATCATAATTAAATTTTATGACCCTTTCCTTTTCATATGCGTGTACATGCATGGTATAGAAACGAAAATTTTCAAAATAATAATTTTATAAGATTTTTAATTGAATTTTATAATTAACTATCATTTTATTCTACTAAAATCTTTTGAATTTGATTCAAAATGCTTTAGTTTTATTGGCTTGATTATTAATATTTAATTTAAGACTTTATTTATTTCACAGAATATAATTTATATTTTAAAAAATATTTACCATGTAAATTGATTTCCAAGAAAATATATTCTCATTTTTTAATTGTAAAATTAAATTAATATTATGTATTTATATAATGTATTAACAAGATTATCTAAGGGGGTGCTTGGCTTACCTGTTAGGTGCAGCTGACAGCTGATAGACATCCAAACAGATAAATTGTAGTGTTTGACAAGTTTAAAAAAATAGAGCTGATAGCTGATGGGCAACTAATGGGGTGTTTGGTTTAGGTGCAGCTGACAGCTGATAGACATCAAAACAGATAAATTGTAGTGTTTGACAAGTTTAAAAAAATAGAGCTGATAGCTGATGGGCAACTAATATGATACCCATCAGCTGCAGTTTGTATCAGCTGTTTCTCATCAGCTGATAGCTTATCTGATTTTATTTTTTATTTTCACCATATTATCCTTTTTTATTTAGCTTGAAAATTAATATTATTAATATTTTTATTTTTTTATTTGTAATTTTAATATTTTAATTAATATATTTTAACTTTGTTAAAATATTTTTTATTAATAACATAAAATATAAAATTTTTATTTATATCCAAAAACTTATAATTAATTATAAATTTTTCTATTAACAATAATAATTATTTTATTATTTTATCTATATTTTTAAAATTATTTAATTATCTTAAAAAATAATTATTTTCTTATTTCAATAATAAAATAAATGATATAATATAAAAGATTAATAATTATATATTTATTTAAATAATATAATATATTAATTTAATAATTATATATTTAATTTAATAATAACATAAATAATATAATATAATAAATTTATAATTTTATATTTATTTAAATAATAAAATAAATTATATGATATATACCCTTATTAGTCATTTCACATATTAACAGCAACAGCTTAATATAATTTTATCAAACACTTAATATAAAAACAGCTATCATCGCTATATTTATCACTATCGAATACTATTAGCTAACTATCATCGATTATCGATTATCAACTATCACCTAACAAGAATACTATTAGCTAACAGCTATCAGTTGTATTCAACGGTTAATCCAAACAGGCCCTAATATGATACCCATCAGTTGCAGTTTGTATCAGCTCTATTTTTAGAGCTGTTTCTCATCAGCTGATAGCTTATCTGATTTTATTTTTTATTTTCACCCTATTATCCTTTTTTATTTAGCTTAAAAATTAATATTATTAATATTTTTATTTTTTTATTTGTAATTTTAATATTTTAATTAATATATTTTAACTTTGTTAAAATATTTTTTATTAATAACATAAAATATAAAATTTTTATTTATATCCAAAAACTTATAATTAATTATAAATTTTTCTATTAACAATAATAATTATTTTATTATTTTATCTATATTTTTAAAATTATTTAATTATCTTAAAAAATAATTATTTTCTTATTTCAATAATAAAATAAATGATATAATATAAAAGATTAATAATTATATATTTATTTAAATAATATAATATATTAATTTAATAATTATATATTTAATTTAATAATAACATAAATAATATAATGTAATAAATTTATAATTTTATATTTATTTAAATAATAAAATAAATTATATAATATATACCCTTATTAGTCATTTCACATATTAACAGCAACAGTTTAATATAATTTTATTAAACACTTAATATAAAAACAGCTATCATCAGTTATCAACTATCAGCTAACAAGAATAAATAATTTAACAAGATAAATTTATCACTAACAAATTATAAGTTGTATTCAACAGTTAATCCAAACAGGCTCTAAGTCTAAAAAATAATTTTTTAATAACTTATAAATTTTTTTAATGCTTTAAATGTTAGAAAATAAAAAAAAATTATTTTCTGCACAAAAAATATAGCCTAAATATTAAAAACTTGAGTCTAGTAATACTAAGTCGATTATGATGTCTCAAATTATACAAAAATAAATAATAAATAATAAAGAAAGAAGAAGTAAACATGGTGAGTGCTGACACTCAACTGCAATTAGAAAATTCTCCACACCTTGACAAGCAAAGAATATATCATAAAGAAAAAAAAAATAATAATAAGGAAAAACTACCACAGAAACTTACTGGAAAATTAAAACATGAATGGACGTTAATTACCATGTGAGGACAAACGAATTGCTTTGAAAATATGTCAGGACACGTTTGGTGCCCAGAAAAGTAAAAAACAGCAGTCCAAATCGGCATAAATGAATGTGCAATTTCTGGAGAGCAATGTATGATTAGGAGAAACTGAACTGACCTGTGACAAGAGGCAAAGGAGTGATTCCATGTGGTTCCTGGCAACTGAGTCACCGATGAATGCCAGTGTTTTTCCTCGAACAATTTCCAAGAAGGCCTTGGGATCAATCCTTGGAACATCACATTTCTCTGGTTTCCATCTCCAATTAAGGAAATCTGTATCTTTCCTTCCATTCCTGAAACAGTTCTTTGAATTGGGAATTGTTGCACAGCTTGAATTTGTATATTTAGACCCTTCAAGGTCTGGTATCCACTCACCCTTATACAAGTCGCAATTCTCCTTCTCTACAAAACCAAACAACATCCAATTACAAAAGAAACTTTCAAAAGATCATCAACAAAGTAGAAAGTAATACCCTTTTCTGGCTTGATCACGAGGAGCTTTTGATTAGGGTCATTATGTTTAGGAATTGACCTAAAAGGGTTTGGCGAATAAAGAATGAACAAGCAGAAAATAGTTGTTAAACCCAGAGAAGACAAGAAGAAAGGAACCAGCCTCCCCATGCTGAGGCATCTGTTCTTTTTGCTATATAGAAAAAGAGAAGAAGGAGATGGAGAAGGAGAAGAAGACTTCATCTGTCAAAGTCTCAAATACATAGAGAGAGAATTCAGAATTCTCTTGTATTGTTTTCTTCTTTAATTATGAAAAAGAAAAGAGAATTACTTTCCTTCCAAAAGAGGAGAAATGATAATCAAGGAAGAATTTGCTACTTGCATACAATTAAAGAAGATGGTTAATGGAGAAGGTGGTATCTTGTGATAGGAGGGTCAAAAAGGTTTTGTCGTTTTTAAGAATTTAACGGCAACCGTTGGATGATGAAAAATGGAAGGTCATC
The DNA here is from genome assembly GCF_030052815.1 of Hevea brasiliensis. NCBI lineage: Eukaryota > Viridiplantae > Streptophyta > Magnoliopsida > Malpighiales > Euphorbiaceae > Hevea > Hevea brasiliensis. The sequence continues at coordinate 37,494,051 of NC_079507.1, forward strand.
TACGTAAGGGATTAGGTGATTGCATGTGATTGTGTTGTAAGTGGTCTTTCACTGATGAACCTGAATTCACGGCATAAATTTTGTCAAGATTTGGCCAAGTGCACCTTTGCTGGAGTAACTGGGGCCTCATGTTCTCACTACTTTCATAACTTTCCCACTTCCCATAATCTCTCCATCATGATAAGAGATTCTTATAATCAACCAATGACGGTGAATCTTACCCTTTGAGCGTTTAATGCATTTTGCAAATCAAAATAATAATAATAATAATAATGATGATGATGGTGAGCCTGCCTTCGGTTCTGGATTAATTATTTCGAATTAGCTTGGAAAATATTCAAATTCCAATTCATTTAAAAAAAATTATTGTGGACTAAATTACTCATATTTCATTAAAATTGTACAAATTTCAATCCTTCTTTTGGTATGGTGATGAGTGTATCACGAATTGATTTTTACATATTATTATATTAGATTTTTTTCAATTTATTTAAAAATAAATCATTTATATCAAAATTAAAAATTTTAAAAATACATTTTTTATGATTTAATTTCAAAATTCAAAACTTGATAAAAATGTAGAAACGAAACTCATTTATCAATAGAATTAATTATTGTTGAATCTCAAATATTAAGATTTATTTGATTTAGTGGTTACGATTAATTGTGAATAGCTAATGATTAATAGTTGAAGATTAAAAATAAATAGTTAAAAATCAAAATTTTAAATAATATGGTTTTAAATTTATTTTTTTTAAAAATTAATTTAAAAATTTTGTTACTTAATTACTTCAAATAAAAACTTATAAATCTAAAAATTAAAAATTGATCCTTTAATCACTCAATTAAAGAAAAATATATTTAAATTTGAACTGATTTTACTAAAGTTGAGCATGGATTCAAATAACTCTACTGGCAAATTTTACGAAAAATTAACCAATCTTGAATTTTCTAATAAGTAGAAATTAATTGAATATTTGTAATTAACATGGAAACCTTGTTTCCTTGCATGTCCCATATGGACCATTTGAGGATTTACAAAACCAAATTAGCTACCTCTCTAAATTTTCTTTTTCTTTTTCTTTTTTTTTTTTTTTTTTTTCCTTCTCTTTGTGAATTTCTTAGGGTGGCCACTAACTAGTATTTTCACCGGTGGTTGCCCCTCTTCTTCTCTTTTTTGCTTTTCTTATATTTAGTTTGTATTTTCTAAATAATCTCTAAATCTATATCCTTTTAGAACATATTTATATTTATCTTCAGATCATCTGAGTTTTGTCTTCTTCTTTAAGAGGATATGATGTCTCTTCTTCTGTAAGGTTTTGATATTTTCTTATTTGCAAGGATTTGTTGTTTCCTCCATTGTGAGGATTTCTTTTTTAAATCATAGAGATGTTAGGTGTTTTACTTTTTTTTTGTTGGGTAGAAGTGTAATGATAATAAATACATATTTTCTTTTTAGGATATCATAGTTTAATGGTTTTCATATCAAGCTCGTAGAAAGACTATTGAGTCAAACAGTGGTGGTTTAATACTAAGTGGAGTGTGCTTCTAGCTAAATGACCAACTCAAATACTCTATAAATACGATCAAGTGTAGTAGCCCAATTTGCAACCACTACTGGCGTTAAGGGAATGGGCAGGCGTAAAGTCATCCAAACCCACAGCAAGCCTAAACACAACTTTCATAATTATTGGTGGAGTTGATTTTCATCATAAAACACATTTAAATACATAAAACAATTTATTCATATCATAAAACATTTTTTTTTTGTTACAAACACAATAAACCTTTATACATTTAAATGTCATGAAAGAGTTTCACAAACCTTTACTTATACATTTTATAGCATGATGCAGCAATAGCCTCTGGAACTCATACCCTAAACATGTTGACAGTATCTTTAACACTTATCTCTAAAAAGGGATGATAGAGAAAAGGGAGTGAGCTTGGGGCTTAGCGAGTAAAAGCCTACTTAAAGGAACAAAAAATTTTAATAAAATATTTATATTCAAGCATATGCAATGCACCATTCCCTTAATGGTTTCCATAGAACAGAAACAATTCACAATAAAGTAATTCATGTTACTAGTGGTTCTCAAATCATCATATATCAAATATGCTTAGCCTGTTAAAGGAGCTCCTTTGAACTTCCTCTTAACATAACACATAATGGATACTAGGGGCACACAAGTTATGACTTACTTAAGGTGGATCCTATAATTGTAACGGTCAGGCTCCAACCACTAGAGGAATTGTCCGCTTTGGCCATAAGCCTCACGGTTTTGTCCAATAGGTGGAATGGAGAACTTCCCAGGAGGTCACCCATCCTAAGATTTCTCTTAAGCGAGCAGCTTAACCATAGAGTTCTTCCAACTTTTCAGGCCATTCCACCAAAAGGCACCTCTAGTGATTAGTTCCCCCATTTTATATATCATTACATTTTGAACCCAAGACCATCTCCGTGCTTTGCCGATGTGGGATTTGCCTAAGGGACCTTTCTCCCCCCCCTTTCGGGACTCAGCGTCCTCGCTAAGGTTTGCCCCACCATCACCCAAGAGGACACGCGAGTGGCTTTGATACCAATTGTAACGATCAGGCTCTAACCACTAGAGGAATTGTCCGCTTTGGCCATAAGCCTCACGGTTTTGTCCCATAGGTGGAATGGAGAACTTCCCAGGGGGTCACCTATCCTAGGATTTCTCTCAAGCGAGCACGCTTAACCCTGGGGTTCTTCCAACTCTTCAGGCCATTACACCAAAAGGCACATCTAGTGATTAGTTCTCCCATTTTATATATCATTACATTTTGAACCCAACACCATCTTCGTGCTTTGCCGATGTGGGATTTACCTAAGGGACCTTTCTCTCCCCCTTTCGAGACTCAGCGTCCTCACTAAGGTTTGCCCCACCATCACCCAAGAGGACACGCGAGCAGCTTTGATACCAATTATAATGATTAGGCTCTAATTGTAATACCCTCACTGTAGCAATTCCGCACATTCTACTGTTCTGGTGACCGGTGTCGGTCTGGACAGCTAGAACGTCTGGAAAAATATTTAGACTTGAGTGAGGAGTCATAAATAACTCAAATAAGTATAAGAAAAATTAAGGAAAAATTTTAGAAATAAAATACAACCAAGTTAAATGAGCCGGTGCCCTAGCGATGGGTAACCCAGTGGGAAGTTGCGGTTCTCGCAATTAGGAGCCCTATACCCAGGAGAAAATTCATAAAATAATTTTTGGGACTCCAGAGAAGAGTCATTGAGGGTTCTATGGCATTAGAATGCCAAGAAAAGGTTTAGAAAAATTTTTCAATCGGTACAGACAATTTTGGCCCGTTAAGCCAAACGGAGGGCATTTTGGTCATTTCGCCTTCAGAGATGATTTTTGACCGACTTGTCCAGTTAAGTAAATAATTATTATGATCTAAAATATGAATAAATATTGTTAAAAATTAAATTGAAAATGAGTAGAAAAGAAAAGAAAAAAAAAAAAAAGAATTTGGGAATTATGACATCACATGATGTCATTAACATGCCCCCACCCAATCACAACTTGACAAGCAAATTAAAAGGGATTAAAATGACATAAAAATGAGATAAAAATGAAACAATTCCAGCAGCCCCTTCTTCTTATTCCCGAACCAAAGAAAAAAAAGAGAGGAAAACCACCATTAAAGCTCCAAATGAGCTTGATTCCCTAGCCAACTACACCATAAAACCTCACCCTCTCTTCACAAAAAATTTCCCTTACCACTAGAGCTAAACTTGGGCAGCCATTAGAAGAGAAGGAAGTGAAGGAAAGTTAAGGGTGAAAATTCATCCAAGAGGTTAGTGCTAATTTTCTTGCTTCCATTCTTTTATAAGCATGAATTTAAGTTGAGTTAAGTTGAAAATTTGATGAAAAATGAATTAAAGATGCATGAACTTGCCCCATGAAATTTTGGCAGCCTTAGGGTACCTAGGGTTTCAACAATTTGATTGCATAATAGTTATGTATGGCTGCCATTAAACATGATTTTGGTGTTTTAATTCATGGATTGTATGTATATAGAGAATTGAAATTGTTGGAGTTAGGGTTTGGGCACCAAAATTTGGATTTTGTTTAAGTATTGGTAAAAAGAGGTTGTAATGGTCAGTTAGTGACCATGTGGTCATGTTTGAGTAGGAAATTGAGTGAATGATGCCAAGAGAATTGAGGTTATGTATACTGCCCTTGGGGAACTGCAGGACTGGGCATGAGTCCAGCAGGTTTGGACAGCCATAACTTGAATTTTACAGGTTCAATTGGTACAACACCAATTGGATATGAAACTAGACACATAATGGCACAACTTTAGTGAAGAAACCATGCCCAGAAAGCCAAACCAAGTGGACCAAAAGTTTGCCCTAATCCGGGTGACCTGTAGTCTGCCTGGGCAAAATGATCAAATGAACAGTGTTTGGTCATTTGGCCATAACTCAGTGTAGAAAGGTCCAATTGATCTGAAATTTTACTAGAAACAAGCTGAGATATAGACCAACAACTTTAATGAAGAGCACAAATCCAAATTATGACCATAACCTAGTCAAATTGCCAACCAAACTTAGGTCACCAAATCTGGCAGAACCAAATTGCCCAGAAAATCTGGGTACAGGTCACTCCGGCCAGTTATGGTAAAATGACCATAACTTGAGCTACAAAACTCCAAATGGAGTGATTCAAAAAAAGAAATTCAACTAGACAAAATAAGGAACAACTTTCATGTTGATCATTTTGCCAAATTCCGGCTGCAAAAATGACCAATGGAACAGTAAAAACAAAGCATGAAAACTAAAAATTCTGCCCAATTAACATGAAGCTTGGAAATGGTATTGGCAACCAATACCAACAAATTTTGAATGCAAAATGTGGTATCTTGGAGAACTTAGGTTCAATAAATTTATTATGTATTAAAAAGTCAACAATTTGAGTGAATAGTAATGTGAATAGTAATACAAAGACACAAAGTATAATAACTAAATTGGTAGAGGAAATTAAGGTATGAAATTTGGAATCCATAAAATATTCATGGATTACTTGGAATAGAAATAGTAATTCACCTAAATGACTTAATGAACATTTAAGTTATGTGAGTATATAGTTAAGAATTGTATTCCCATTACTAGTAGGTCTAATAAAACATGAGTGATACCACTTGAATATTAAATGAAATTAACTTAGATGGATTGTTGAGTATAAATGGGATGAGGTTTACATTAGGATTTATGTTTCCATTACAAATAAGATAATAACACCTTGTATGAGTTATGAATCCATATAAATATTGTAATGAATAAATGAATCACATGAAAATATGAATGGAACATTAGTTTTCTTTATAAGAGAAAGAAAGAACGTTTTGAGTACAATGGTATATGAACACCATTGTTATGAATTGTGATCAATATGAATGATGTAAGGAATGTATGAATATTATGATAAATGTATAAATTATGAAATTTATCATGAAATAATGAAGTCATAAAACAGAATTTATTAATATTTAATGATATTATGTGCCCTTGTATTGCCTAGACATGTGTGTCAGATTGGATAGTTTGGCATGCCAATAGGGTATTGTTTTAGCAGTACTGCGAAAGGCTTTATACCTGTATTCATGGCTTTGTACCCGTATTCATGGCTTTTATGCCTGATTATGTGTTATCATGACTTTTTAGCCATACTGACTGCATACGTGGTTGACGTTCTGCGTCCCATGGTATGACGGCCCGAGACACCGCGGTGTCCAGTGCCAACGACCCGTTATCGATTTAGTCACTGTCATAGGTTACTTGGCGATGAAATTTATTGAGATAAGTTAAGAATATTAGCAATTAAAAATATTAGAAATTAAATAAAATAAATGAGTAAGATGACCTAAAATAAATTAGGATAGTTATTTATTAGAAAGAATCGAAATGAACTGAATGATATCAAAATTTACTTATTATGAAATAATCTGAGACAACCTAGCAAGTATAGAGAAAATGCTAAAAGATTAGCAAAGAAAATTATAACATAAATAAATATTGCAAATGTGACTTATATAATAATATAAGCATAAATTTATTATTTTCATATCATTTTTCTTTGTACATTATTACTATACATTGGCGAAATAAACACTTTCAAATAAGACTAAATTAGGATAAAACATATTAAATTTTAGAAACCGCATGTGAAGTATAAATAAATCTTAATTATTTGAATTATGTTTTATTTCTATCTTTATTTGTATATTATTTCCTTGTTATATTATTGCACCACTAAGCAACAATGCTTAGCTTGATGGAATTGTTTCCTTCGCGCAGGTACTGAAGCTAGAACCCAATGGATGTTTGACTGGGAATTTTAGGAGTTTTGATCTGTAGAGTGTCAAAGTTTGTCACCTCCTCAGCAATGCATGTAGATAGGGCCCATATAGATCATATTTTATATTTTGTATAAAATGCTAGATATTGTATTATAATGTAGATTATGAACATGTAATTAATAGGAATGCGATGTAAATTAATTAATTAGCTTTTTCATATGTAATTAATTTATATATTATGTAAATTATGAAATTTTGTAATTATTTTGTAAATTATGTAAATTAAGGAAATTTGAAAATTTTGCTTCTGTAATTTGAGAATGTTTACATATGAATTGAGTATGAATGGAAGTGTATGGAAATGATTATGAAATTAAAACGTATGGATGAGATTTAAAATATGAGAAAATTATGAGAATGATTGATGAGATAATTATGATTAGCATGGATAAGATTTTATTTTAGAAATATTATTGAATTTCAAACAGGTGAATATTGAAATACGCCAAACGATAATAAAATAGGGGAAACTCCGCTGGTTTCTCCGTCGAAAAATAATTGATATTAAATTAAATGAATTCAAAATTATTTTAAAAAAAATAAAGTAAGATAAGTTATGGTGCTCTGGCACCAATTGTAGTATGCTTTGCTCGACTACACTGTAGTCGGGTGAGGGGTGTTACACTAACCAACTAGAGGAATTATCCGCTTTGGCCGTAAGCCTCATGGTTTTGTCCCATAGGTGGAATGGAGAACTTCCCAGGAGGTCACCTATCCTAGGATTTCTCTCAAGTGAGCACCCTTAACCCTGGAGTTCTTCCAACTCTTCAGGCCAATACACCAAAAGGCGCCTCTAGTGATTAGTTCCCCTATTTTATATATCATTACATTTTGAACCCAAGACCATCTCTGTGCTTTGCTGATGTGGGATTTTCCTAAGGGACCTTTGCTTAATAGGTATGTTAATCCTAAATGCATTTGCCACTTTAAAAGGGAATAAAAATTTGTTTAAAATCCCTTGTAGTGTATTTAATGGGTTATCAGTAGGCGAAGTTTGGTAATTCATTAAGTATACTACGGGATCATGTTATGCCTTACGAAGGGGTAAGGTGTGACATGTTTTAGTGGTAGAAAGGTCCCTTAGGCAAATCCCACATCGGCAAAGCACGGAGATAGTCTTGGGTTCAAAATGTAATAATATATAAAATGGGGGAACTAATCACTAGAGGCGCCTTTTGGTGAAATGACCTGAAGAGTTGGAAGAACTCCAGGGTTAAGCGTGCTCGCTTGAGAAAAATCCTAGCATGGGTGACCTCCTGAGAAGTTCTCCATTCCACCTATGGGACAAAACTGTAAGGGTTACGGCCAAAGCGGACAATTTCTATAGTGGTTGGAGCTTGACCATTATAATAATACTTGATATCTAAATGTCAGAGATACATAATTGCCTCATTCGACATCTCCTTTCCTTACTTTCATAATGAGCTCATATGCATACATGTCATTTCCTTTTCCTTTCTTTCCTTTCCTAATGTGACCACATTTAAATTATGCATTGTATTTGTGAACATAATATATATTTATATGATGCAAAATAGCTAATAATATACATCATGATGCATAGATGCATATGTATGTGTTAAGCAGACAATTATTTAAAAGAGTTTTAATATGGTTAACTCACTAGGAGTTGTCGAACACTTTAAATGTGACACCCCTCACCAGTCTATAGTGTAGTCGAGCAAGGCATGTCACACTCGGTGCTGGAGCACCCTGTCTTATCTTATTTTATCCCTTTAATAATTTTGAACTCATTATATTTTAGGATCAATTATTTTTCTAAGGAGAAACTGACAGAGTTTTTCCTATTTTATTACTGTTTGGTGTGTCTCGCTATTTACCTGTTTAAAAATCTCAATAATATTTCAATTCATATTCACCATAATCATCTCATCATTTCAAACATCATTATGAAATTCAATTCTATACTCATTTGTACAAATCCATTCATGCTTAATTTATATATGAAAATTTTCAAACTTCATTAAGATACATGATTTACACACTAATTATATAATTTCATAATTTACATGATATACAAATTAATTACATATGAACTAGCTAATTTATTTATTTATATTACATAAATATTAATTATATTTTCACAACTTACATTACATTATAAGAAATATTTAAAATGTACAGAATATATTATTATGATCTATATGAGCCTTATCTACATACATTGCTGAGGAGGTGATAACCTTAGACACTTGTAGATCCGGACTCTAAAATTCTAGTCTGATGTCTACTGGGCTTTATCTTCAGTACGTGTGCAAGGAAAAAATCCATCGCACTAATCATTTTTTCTTAGTGGTGCAATAGTATAACAAGGAAATAATATACAAATAAAGATAGAAATAAGCATGATTTGGGTAATCAAGAAATAATTTTATATTGTATAAAATTTCTAATATTAACTATCTTTTATCCTAATTTGTTTATTTCTCATTGGAGATGCTTAGTTCATAAATTTACAATAATAATATACAATATAAAAATAATATAAAAATATTAAATTTATACTTATATTATTATGTATGATACATTTGCAAAGTTTATTTATGTTATAATTCCTTTGATAATCTTTTTATCACTTCCTTAATACTTTCTAGGTTGTCTTAGATCATTTCATAATAATTAAAATTCTTAAAGTTATTTCATAATAGCTAAATTTTAATATTAATCTAGTTTATTTCAGGTCTTTCTTTGTGACCCCTTACACGTCTACAGTGTAGCCGAGCAAGATATGCCACACAGTGTACCGGAACACCATAACTTATCTCATTGATATTTATCAGTTCTTAATTTGTTTATTATAGTTATTAAGTGAAATTTGTGAAATTGATCTCATTTAGATCATTTATTGAGATTATAATTAATTTGCGGCTCCTAAAATTTTATAGAAAATCCGGCAAAGTGCCGACTAAAAATGGAGAAAACAATTCTTCGGAACTCGTGAAAAACACTTCCAATAATTGTTCAAATCACAACTCCAATTCTCACATCAATTTACAACAATTTCTTAATAATTCCTCCATTTGTCATTCATTCATTTCACATCATCATCACGCTCAAATCATAAATAAATTCTCATATGTTATTTATAATCACACATTACAAATACTTACATTAACACAAAATTATATTACATTTGTTTCAAATATACATGATAAAATAAGAGTTTAATTACAAAACTTACAAAAATCACAAAATACAAAATGGGACCTAGTGTCCTACCAATGCACTGTAGCCTGTGAGGTGACATAGACACTATGCAGAACTGTGAGCGGCCTTTGTAACACCCCTATTTGCATAGCCTGGTATATTTCACTATTCCCGTGATCGGTGTCGGTCTGGATAATTAAGAGGATTAGAACCACACTTAAGACAACTAGACAAGCCCTGAACACAAAAAATTAGTAATTGTCAATTAGTTAAGCATAAATAAGAAAAATAGAACATAAGAAGTTAAATGAGCCGAGAGTCACAGCGATGGGTGGCCTTCTTGGGAAGGATTGCGAAGTCGATTTAAACTCGAATTTCGAACTGTAAAATGTGATGCCGTGGTCCTTAGGACTATTGTGAACATAGTGGAAAAGAGAAAATCACGAAAAAGAATTTTAAGCCAGTCAAATAATTAGGTCAGGGATCCGGAAGAAATATTGAATTATTTGCAAATCGAGTCGAGCCGGTGAGGGGCAATTTGGTCAATTGACCCCGAGAGCTGACTCCTGACCTAACTGTCAAATAAAATCAGAGAAAAGAAAATTTCAGAATCGGGAATTAAATTAAAGAACTAATGGAAAAATAAATAGAAAAAAAAAAGAAAGAAAAAGGTGAAAGGTGAATGACATCATGCATGACCTCATGCATGATGCAATAACTATTATAATTAATAAATTTATTCAAATTAAATTGTGGTCTTCCATAAAGGATAAAAATCATAAAAGAAATAAAAAATAAATAAAAGAGAGTCATCTTCATCCCTAGCCGTGAACCCACCTCTCTCACCTCTCCCTCTCCACAAAATACCTTAAAGCTCATTTATGAGCTTGAATATTACAAAATTTCACCATAGAAAAGTAAGCCACCATAGGTAAAACTTATTTTGGCAACTAGAAGAGGAGCTTGAAGAAGAAAGAAAAAAGAAAGGAAGGGATTGCAAGGGAAAGAAATTCTGCATAAGGTTAGTAAGTAAACTTGACATTTTTAGTTTAATTATTGTGTTTGTAGCTTAACTAACTTAGAATTATGCTTAAAATGAAAGAAAAATAATTATTGGAGGACTAGATGTAATTTTGGCTAGCTAGGGTTTGATATGAATATACATGTGTTTTGATGGAATTAAAATTGTATCTAAACTTGATTGAGTTGAGGAAGTATGTTATATGTGTTGAATTGGTTAAATGTAACAAATTGTGTGAATTAGGGTTTGGAAGACAAAAATGTGAGAATTTGTTAAATGGTGTGGTTGACCTTGTTTGAGGTGAGAAATGGTCATTTGTGACCAATTGAGGTATGTTGGAAGTGTTGGAAGTGAGAGGAGATTCGAATTGAATGTGGGCAGTATTAGGCAGCAGGACCAAGGTCCCTTTCAGGGACTAAAACTAAAAATTTACAAGCCCAATTGGTGTGAGGCCAATTGGAAATGAAACTAGACACAAAATGAAACATTTTTCATTTATGAATCATGCCCCAAAAGTGACCAAAACCTAGTGAACAAATTAACCAAATCCGGATTAGGCAATCTGACCTATACAAAAATGACCAAATGAACAGAGAGTTGAGATATAGATCTACAACTTTCATGAGAACACAAACCCAAATTATGCCCTTAACCAAGTTATTTAGCCACCCAAATTTAGTGACCTAAAACTGCCAGAACCACAATTTGCCCAAAAAATCTAGGTAAATCCAATCCGACAGCCATAATTCAAATGGCTATAACTTAAGCTACAAAACTTCAATTGGAGTGATTCAAAAGGGAGAATAAAGTTAAGACAATAAGGAATAATTTCTATGAAGAAAACTTAGCCAAATTCTAACAGCAAAATGACCAATGGAACAATGCAATACAAGACACCAAAACTGAAAATTTGCAATTTTGCCTAAAAGACCTAAGTTTTGAGAAAACAACCAAACCAATAAAATTGGTGACTAAAATGTGGTATGTGTGTATAGTTGGAGTTTCCATACCTTTTAAGTATAAGAAAGTCAATATTTTGACTTGAATAGTATCATGAATAGTAACCTCAACATGAAAATTTACAAGAATATAAGTTTAAACATATTGGAATTAGTTATTGGAATTGTTATGAAGTAAATATATTAAGATACTATAAATTTTGTGTTTCAGCTAAAAAAGACTTGGAAGGTCTGAGAGACTGAGTCAAGGCCTAGAGGCGACTCACGTCAGATTTGTGCACAATAAACCTTATTTGAGCATTTTGTCATTGAAAAATTGATTTAGTATGATTTATGAAAATTTGATGTTAATCATGAATTGTGTTGCCACCTTGTGAATGAAATTATGACTTTTGGAAATTTATTGGATTTCTCATGAATTATTTGAATAAAATGTTAAAATTGATTTTTGATTCACACTTAGCATGACAGTGCCTTATTATTCCTCATCCATTTATGGGGTGAGATCGATTATTTTCCTCCCTCTCTGGTTTACCAGTTGAGGTTGTAGATCGGATGCGTACTCATTAGCTAGCTAGCCACCTCCCTCATTGATTTCGATTAGTGGGGTTGTAGATCGCTTTGTCGTGGTGTACAACACGGCATTGATTGAAAATTTTGTGTCATGGGTTAAGTTGTGTATGAATTGGCAACACTATGTTTATTAAATGGTTTGATCAAAATTGTGCTATAATGAGTTTTGATAATTTGTGAAATGTAATTGTGAAATATTTAAATTGTGATTTATCAATGAATATTTTATGTACTGCATTTCAAATCTTTATTATGCACCACTGAGTATTTTTATACTCAGCGATAGCTTATTTTGCTTTCGCAGATAGGAGCAAGGAAAAAGCAGCAGAGTGAGCTGCTGAACTGGAAAAGCCTTCGCTGATTTTGTACGGGTATTATTTTATACCCAGTATAATTTAATTTAATTTAATGTAAATAAATATTGTTCATATGTATTAATGTAAAGTTGAGCAGTTGTATTTATAAATTGTAATAATATTATTTTTGGATTTTAGATCTGTAAATTAAACTTGTGAATATAAATTAGCTTTATTGAATGCAATGTTGATGGAATTATTTTGAAGTGGTTTGATTTGAGAATTTTGAGTTGATTTGGGTTGGGAGTTGTGAAAAAATTTATTGGAAGTGTTTTTCTCAGGTATTTTGTAACACCCCTATGTTCGGTAGTGCATTCTACTGTTCCGGTGACAGTGTCTGTCTGGACAGTTAGGATGCTTGAAATTATATTTAAATATTAGTGTGGAGATATAAGGTAGTGAAATACAATAGAGGAAAATACAAGAAAAACAAAGGAAAAATAATAACAATAAAATGTAACCAAGTTAAACGAGCCAGTACCGCAGCAATGGGTGACCGCACGGGGAAGTCACGGCGCAGGCAATAGCCAACCCCAGGACTGCAGGGAACCCTCGAAATTTAGTTTTGAGACATAATTAAAGACTTATTGAAGTATAAATGTCATTAGAAATATCAAAGAAAAATTAATTAATTAGTACAAAGAAAAATGATAAATCGAAAAAATGACAAAACTCGGTGTTACCGAAAAATCGAGAATACAACCCGAATAGGAGCATTGTGGTCATTTGACACCTAGAGTCAACTTTTGACCTCAATGTCCATTAAAAAAAAGTGGTATTACACTTTGAAAATGTCATGAAAAATAAAAATGTGGTACATTATTTAAATAGTGAAAGAAATGAGGCAAATGTGCAAATTATGAAACTTTAACTAATTAAATCATTAATTTATGGTTAGTGCTCCACTAAGTGGGATTAGTGGACATATAAAACCAAGTGGACAGCATGCAAATTCACTTTCTTCCTCATTTTTTTCACTTTGCTGAATTGCTTTCTCAAGTTCTTCCATGGCCAAATGTTCTTCCAAGCTTCCTCCATGGCCATTCATGCATAAGCTCAAATCTACCATGATTCAAGCCATATTTCTTCAAACTCCCTTCATTAAAAGTGGTCTTCACACCATGGATAGTATTTGGGCAGCAAAAAAGAGAGGAAATTCCATGGATTTGTGAAGCTCAAGTTGAGGTTAGTGCTTAATCTTTCCATTTTCCTTCATTAATCCTTGTGTTGAGCTTTGGGTAAGTTGAATTGCTAAGAAAAATTGAGGTAATGATGAGTATTGGTGAACCTTAGTTTTGGCAACCATGAAAATGCATGGTTAGTGACTTATTGTTATATGTATTTGATGGGATTTAAGGTGGATTAACTCAAATGGAAGTTGAAGTAGGTTAATGTTCAAGTATGTGCATGTTAATGCTTGAATTAAGGGTTTGAAAATGGACTTTGATGCTTTGGTAAACTGTCATGTTTGGCAGCCTATAATATCATGAATTTGTGTGTGAATATGAAGTTTATTAATGAAATATGATAGTGTTAAATTGTGGGCAGCATGTGTAAGTGATATTGAAGTATGAGTATATTGAAGTGTATGTGTAATATTAATATTGAGATATGTTGAATTTTGGTGGAAATGAATGTTGAGCTTGAATGGTGAATTGTGTGCATTGAGCACTTGAGTTTTCTGCACAATATGCTTGTTGGAATTGTGTACAATATATATATATATATATATATATATATATATATATGGAAGTGCCATTGATTGAATATTGAAGTAATGAGGAGGAGAAGGAATATCAAATTGGAAGTGTAAGTATTTTGTGTAGGTTGTGTATTGATGTGTGACACCCCCTTACCCGTCTACAGTGTAGCCGAGCAAGCTATGCCACACGGTGTACCGGCACACTCTATTTTGCCTTAATTAATTTTTGTCAAGGTTTTGAATATAGTTTGTGAAATATAGTTCATTTATTGAAATTATAATTTATTTGAGGTTCCGAAAATTTTAAAGAAAATCCGGCAGAGTACCGGCTAAAAATGGAGAAAATAGTTCTTCGGAACCTGTTAAAAACACTTCCAAAATTTGTATTCAATCATCTCAAACTCCAATATCCAAAATCTCAACAATATTTCTCAATTTCAGTTCTCAATAACCTTTTCATTTCTCAATAACCTTTTCATTTCTCAAACATCCATTTCTCATAATATTCATATACAAGCAATAAATAAATGCTCAAATTTTGCATTCATAGTCATAACTTTCATTATTTACATAAACATCAAAATATATTACATAAGTTCAAATACATATGAGAAAGTAAAAATTTGCTACAAAATATCAAAATGACACCTAGTGCCCTACCAATGCACTGCAGAAGTTGAGGTGACAAGGACATGCGTGCAGAATCGCAGGATGGACTCACCTACCGTGGTCTACCGGGCTCACGATCGGGATCTCCGGTACTACGCGTGGCAAAGCAACGCGCTAAGCAATAATGCTTAGTGGTGCAATAATATAATAAAAGAAAATAGCAAGAAAATAAATGTGTATAGAATGTGTATGCTTTCTTTGTTTGGTGTTGGTATATTCATTATTTCATTAACTTTGTTCACTTTTATTCATTTGGTTGCCCTGAGTAATCTACACTAGACGCATCGGATCGATAATGTAACCGCACCGGGTATCTAGTACCTCGGGCCGTCACACCATCGGTCACATATGCATCTCCCAGGCAATGTAATGCGGCTAACAAGTCAGAATAATATCGTGCACAAGGCCAAGTCTCAATACAAAGTCGAATGGCTAAAAGCCATGAAATCACAAGATGGCATATTGCCATGTGCGATCGCTAACTGAACCCTATTGGCATGCCAAACTATCCAAACCAATCATGTTAGGCATACTAGGGCATTTGAAACTTTTAAATTCTTCCATTTGTGCATTTCAAGTTTTAATGTCACTATTCACCTCATTGGTCAACAAAAATGTTGACTTTTGGATAGAAAATAGGTGTATTGGTTTTAACACCCCAAACATACCACATTTTGTATTTAAAACTTATTGGAATTGATTGCCATTTCCATTTCTCAACTTAATTCTAAGAGGGCAGAAATTTCAGTTTTTGAGACCCAACTTTACTGTTCCACCCTGTTGCAGTGGAAATTTGAGGAAATGACAAACATGAAAGTTGTTCCTTATTTTGTCTAGTTGAATTTCCTTTTTTGAATCACTCCATTTGGAGTTTTGTAGCTCTAGATATGGTCCAAAAACCACAGCTGGCCGGATTGCCAATCTGCAGAATTGACCATATCTACAGTAACATAAACAGTAACTAGAGTCACTTGGTTGGATGGGTTCTGGCCATAATTTGGGTAGGTTCCTTCATGAAAGTTGTTTGTCTATGTCTTAACTTGTTGCTGTAAAAATTTCAGGTCAATTGACCACATCTACAGTGAGTTATGGCCAAATGAACAGTTACTGTTCATTTGGTCATTCTGCAGAATTAGTTGCAGGGTATCCGGATTGGGGCCAACTTTTGGTCCTCTTGCTTTGGTCTTTTGGGCATGTTTTCTTCAGCAAAAATGTGCCATTATAAGCCTAGTTTCATGTCCAATTGGCCAAACACCAATTGGACCTACACAGCCAAAGTTATGGCTGTCTAAGTGGACTGAAATTTCAGTCATCATTCTGCACCCTCTAGGCAGCACACTCATTCCCTTTGCCATGCTTTATTTCAGTCCCAATTAAGGTCAAATTCCTTCAAATGGTCACTAATTGACCATTAGGATGTTCTTTAACAATTTCATAAGCCAAGCCAATTTTCACTCCCCAAAACCCTAGCTTCACATTATAATTTCTACAAGATGCCTTAGTTAGCATACCAATTCATCATCCATATATATATATATCCTAAACATCATTTTTAGTCCACTCTAAGACCAACAAAACACTTATTCCTATACCTTCAATAGGGATGCCGAATTCTCTAATGGACATACACATGAGTTTGGTTCATTTCATTCATAAATACTAGTTGGTTTCAAGTCCCTAACATAGAAAATAAAAGTTTTAAGTAGATAGGTGCACTAACCTTTAAGTGGCACTTTTTTCCCAAGTTTAATCTTCACTTTTCTTGTACTCTCTTGGCTGCCAAACACTTCCTCTAGGTCCAAGGATTCATTTTAGTGTTGGGGTCTTGAGGAAATATAGTGAGGAAGCATGAGAATGAAAGCTTGCAAAGAATGGCTATGGTGGAAACCCTATCTTCTCTCTCTCTACATTTTTGCTGGTTTGAAGGAGGTGGCTGCTGTATTTTTGGTTAATTTGGTCTTCATTTAGTCTCTTTTATTAGATAATAATATGGTTGTTTAATTATAATTGGTGGAGACTTTCAAATGACATCATAATGATGTCATATTTGGCATTTTTATGGATTTTTCTTTTCTTTTCATCACTACTCAATTTCAATTTAATTTTTAGTAATGTTTCTTCATATTTTATGTCATATTAATTATTTAATTAACTGGACAAGTCGGCCAAAAATCACCTCTGAAGGCGAAATGACCAAAATGCCCTCCGTTTGGCTTAACGGGTCAAAATTGGCTGTACCGATTAAACAATTTTCCTAAATATTTTCTTGGCATTCTAATGCCATAGGAACCTCAATGACCCTTCTCTGGAGTCCCAAAAATTATTTTATAATTTTTTCCCCTGGTCTAGGGCTCCTCGTTGCGAGAACCGTAACTTTCCTCTGGTTACCCCTCGCTAGGGCACCGGCTCGTTTAATTTGGTTGTATTTTATTTCTAAAATTTTTATTAAATTTTTCTTATTAATATTTGAATTGATTATGGTCCCTCACTTAAGTTTAAATATTTTTTCGGACATTCTAACTGTCCGGATCGACACTGGTCACCGGAATAGTAGAATGTACGGAATTGCTACCGGGAGGGTGTTACAACTCTTCCCCTCTAATTTAAATTTCGTCCTCGAAATTTACCTGATGCAAACAGTTGAGGGAACTGTTGCCTCATCATCTCTTCACTTTCCCAAGTTGCCTCCTCGGTGTTGTGGTGCCTCCAAAGCACTTTCACCAGTGGAATCTGCTTGTTCCTCAACTCTTTCACTTCCCGAGCTAGGATCCGTAGAGGTTCTTCTTCATATGTCAAATCCGGTTGTATTTCAATTTCTTCCCTGGAGATGACATGTGAAGGATCTGAGCGGTATCTTCTGAGCATGGACACGTGGAACACATTGTGGATCTTGTCCAGCTCTGGTGGTAAAGCTAGCCTATAGGTTACTGGACCCACATGTTCAATGACTTCATATGGGCCAATGAACCTAGGGCTTAACTTACATTTTCTTCCAAACCTCATACCTTCTTCCACGGTGACACCTTGAGGAACACTTTGTCACCAACCACATATTCTATTTCTTTTCTCTTCAGGTCGGCATAAGATTTCTGTCTGTCCGAGGCAACCTTCAGATTAGCTTTGATCAATTTTACTTTGTCCTCAGTCTGTTTCACTGTGTCCGGCCCTACCGCTTATCTTCGCCCAATTCAGTCCAAAGACACCGAGTTCTACATTTTCTTCCATACAGTGCTTCATATGGGGCCATTTGAATGCTAGCCTGGTAGCTATTGTTATATGCAAATTCTGCTAGTGGGAGGTATCTGTCCCAACTTCCCTCAAACTCAATGACACAACTCCTTAGCATATCCTCAAGGACCTGACATAAATTTCACGTTATTGTTATCATTTTAATTCAATATTTGTATCAATTTCATTGGTTTTAATTGTTTACCTGGATTACTCTTTCTGATTGCCCATCCGTCTGAGGATGGAAAGCTGTGCTGAAATGGAGTTGTGTACCCAAGGACTCATGCAACTTCTTCCAGAATCTCGATGTAAACCTTGGGTCTCGATCAGATATGATGGAAAGTGGAATTCCATGAAGTCTAACTATCTCACTGATATACAATTCTGCTAACTTCTCCAGTGAGTAGTCAGTCCTAACTGGCAGAAAGTGTGCTGACTTGGTCAATCTATCCACTATTACCCATGCTGCATCATGTTTCTTCCGGGTGAGAGGTAGACCACTTACAAAAATCCATGGTGACCCAATCCCATTTCCATTCAGGTATGCGTATAGGCTGTAGCAAACCCGATGGAACTTGATGTTCGCCTTGACTTGTCGACATGTCAAGCATTTAGTCACATAGTCACTATGTCCCTCTTCATACTGTGCCACCAATATCAAGCTTCGATCATGATACATCTTTGTACTTCCCGGGTGCATAGCATATACACCGGTGTGTGCCTCTTTTAGAATCTTGGTATTCAATTCCCCATCATCCGTACACACAGTCTTCCTTTGTAGTACAGTGCACCCATCCGCTTTCACCCCATAATCGCTTGCTTTTCCCTCCGAGATCTTGCTCATAATAGCCATTAACTTTTCATCTACCTTTGCCCATCTAAAATCTGTCAGCAGTTTGTCCTCACTTGCAACTCATACAAAATAGCTCCATCTCGAATCAAAGATAGACGGGCATTCAATGATCTCAAGGCTGTCATGGATTTTCTGCTCAAAGCATCAGCAACTACATTTGCCTTCCCAGGATGGTAGTCAATTACACAGTCATAGTCCTTCAGGAACTCAATCCATCGCCTCTGTCTAAGGTTGAGCTCCTTCTGGGTTGGCAAGTATTTGTGGTCTGTGTAAATGTAGCACTTTTCACCATACAAGTAATGCTTCCATATCTTCAGTGCGAAGATAATTGCTGCAAGCTCTAGATCATGGGTAGGGTAGTTCTGTTCATGTGGCATTAGCTGTCTGGAAGCATAAGCGACCACCTTCCCCTCTTGCATCAATACACACCCTAACCCATTATGTGAGGCATCACTATAGACCACAAAGTCCTTTCTCGACACCGGCCAGTTAACACCTGGTGCCTCTGTCAACATAGCCTTCAATTTCTCAAAACTGGTCTGACACTTCTCATTCCAGTCAAATCTGACATTCTTGTGTAACAACTTGGTCATTGGAGCAGCTATTAGGGAAAATCCCTTCACAAATCTTCTGTAGTACCCAGCTAGCCCCAAGAATCTTCTGACCTCAGTTGTGTTTCTGGGAGGCTTCCATTCCATCACTGCTTCTATCTTCTTGGGATCCACCCAAATCCCATCAGCTGACACTATGTGTCCAAGGAATGCAATTTCATTCAGCCAAAAGTCACACTTGGATAACTTAGCATACAGCTTCTTTTCTCTCAGGGTTTGTAGAACAATCCTCAAATGCTCATCATGTTCTTCCCTGGTCTTGGAATATACCAAAATATCATCAATAAAGACCACTACGAACCAATCTAAGTGTAGATGGAAGATACGGTTCATAAGGTCCATGAATGCCGCTGGTGCATTTGTTAGACCAAAGGGCATCACTAGAAACTCATAATGCCCATATCGGGTCCTGAATGCAGTCTTTGGCACATCTGCATCCTTTACCCTCAACTGATGATACCCTGATCTGAGATCAATCTTAGAAAATACTCCTGCTCCCTTCAACTGATCAAACAGATCATCAATTCTAGGCAACGGATATTTGTTCTTCACTGTCACTTTATTCAACTGCTGGTAATCAATGCATAGCCTCAAAGTCCCATCCTTCTTTTTCACAAACAGCACTGGAGTTTCCCATGGTGACACACTGGGGCGTATGAACCCCTTATCAAGCAACTCTTGCAACTGAGTTTTCAACTCCCTCAATTCAGTGGGTGCCATCCTATAAGGAGCAATGGAAATGGGTGTCAGATCTGCAGTTGTCTCAATAGCAAATTCAACTTCCCTTTTGGTGGCAAACCAGCAACTCTTCAGAAATACCTGCAGGAAGTCTCTTCATCGTGGGTATGTCACTCAAGTTTGGCTTAGCCTGCCTAGTATCCACCACATGTGCTAGGTAGGCTTCACAGCCTTTTCTCATCATTCTTCTTGCAACTGTGGCTGAGATGACATTGGACAAGAAATCTGTCCTTTCCCCCACAACTGTGATCTCATTACCCTCAGAAGTTTTCAAAGAAATTCTCTTCAATTTGCAATCAACTATTGCCTGATGACGTGACAACCAGTCCATTCCCAATATCACATCAAACTCATGGAAGGGCAACTCAATTAGGTCTGCCAAGAATTCATACCCCTGAATCCTTAACGGGCAACCCTTGTATACTTTGTTCACTACCACACTGTGGCCCAATGGATTAGTGACCAGAATGTCTTGGTCACTCTCCCCTACTAGTATCCCCCTTTCTACGGGTAAGTTGATGCAGATGTATGAATGAGTGGATCCTGGATCCACCAATGCATGCACAGGAGTATTGTAGAGGGAGAACGTACCCCTGATGACATCCGGGGCATCTTGCTCCTCCTGAGCTCTCAAGGCATAAGCTCTGGCAGGTGGTCTGTTATCTGGCCTCTCTGCTGGCTCAGATGCAGGCCTCTGTGATGGTCCAACCGCCTCAGATTTACCAGATTTTCTACCTCTCTGTGGTGCAGGAGCAGGTCTGTCTGCTTGTGTTGGAGCAGCTGTAGTAGTTCTGCGTGGACAGTTCTTCAATTGATGCTCTGTTGACCCACACCTTAAGCAGGCACCAGTCACTCTCCAACACTCCCCCTTATGCCATTTCAAGCAGTATGGACATGCAGAAGTTGCTGGGGCTGGTCCCCTGAACCCCATCCTTGGAGAGCTGCCCACTGATGGTGTGGACTGGCCTCTCCTAGAGGTAAACTGTGGCACAGGCCTCGTGGATGACCCTGACCTTGTGGTTGGCCTGAACTCTGTGCAGGAGGACCCTTGAACTTCTTCCCAAATGCAGGAGCTGAACTAGACTGACCTGGGCCCCTCTTCTGCTGTCTTTCCCTTCTAGTCTACTCACTGATTCTTACTTTTTCAACCTTTATTGCAGCTTCCACTAACTTGGTAAATTCTGTGATTCGCAAGGCAGTGAGCTAGATCTTGATGTTGTCATTTAGTCCCTCTTCAAATCTCTTACATCTTTCAGCTTCATTAGGGACTATCTCCCTTCCATAGCGGCTCAATCTTACGAATTCCTTCTCATACTCGGCTACTGATAACTGTCTCTGCCTCAGGTTAATAAACTCTCTTCTTCTCTCTTCCAGGTATACAGTACCCACATATTTCTTCTTGAATTCGGAGAGAAAGAAGTCCCAAGTTACAGCTTCTGGCTGCACTTCACTGGACACAGTGTCCCACCACTCATATGCATCATCTTGCAGCAAAGATATGGCAGCTTCCAGGTTTTGCTCTGGAGTGCAGTGGAGTTGTTTTAGGACTCTGCCTGCTCAACTAATTCTACCGCAATGCAGTCATCTTCTCTCTTGCCATAGAAGTCCACAGCTCCAAACTTTCTTAGTCTTTCCAGGTGTGATTTCTGCTGTGGAGCTGGTGGTGGTGGTGGTGGTGCTGGCATTACCCCAGCCATTTGTCTAAAGAAGTTGGCCATTTGTTGGAACATGGCCTGTGGAGGCTGAGCAGGCTCTGCTTGAGCTGGCGGAGCAGATTCTCTCATACCCCCAGTCTCAGCTGCTGCAGGTGGAGCATGACTCTCCACTTCCTCCTCAACAGCTCTCTGAGATGAAGGGTCCATATCCTATTCAAAATAACAAAAACAAACAGATCTGCATTAGTGTCACCTCGACTCTTACAAATGCAATGCATGGTATGGACTCAATCTAGGCCCAGAAACGCCTAAACTGTGCTCTGATACCACTAAATGTGACACCCCCTTACCCGTCTACAGTGTAGCCGAGCAAGCTATGCCACACGGTGTACTGGCACACTCTATTTTACCTTAATTAATTTTTGTCAAGGTTTTGAATATAGTTTGTGAAATATAGTTCATTTATTGAAATTATAATTTATTTGAGGTTCCGAAAATTTTAAAGAAAATCCGGCAGAGTACCGGCTAAAAATGGAGAAAACAGTTCTTCGGAACCTGTTAAAAACACTTCCGAAATTTGTATTCAATCATCTCAAACTCCAATATCCAAAATCTCAACAATATTTCCCAATTTCAGTTCTCAATAACCTTTTCATTTCTCAAACATCCATTTCTCATAATATTCATATACAAGCAATAAATAAATGCTCAAATTTTGCATTCATAGTCATAACTTTCATTATTTACATAAACATCAAAATATATTACATAAGTTCAAATACATATGAGAAAGTAAAAATTTGCTACAAAATATCAAAATGACACCTAGTGCCCTACCAATGCACTGCAGAAGTTGAGGTGACAAGGACACTGTGCAGAACTGCAGGATGGACTCACCCAGTCTGTGGTCTACTGGGCTCACGATCGGGATCTCCAGTACCTACGCGTGGCAAAAGCAACGCGCTAAGCAATAATGCTTAGTGGTGCAATAATATAATAAAAGAAAATAGCAAGAAAATAAATGTGTATAGAATGTGTATGCTTTCTTTGTTTGGTGTTGGTATATTCATTATTTCATTAACTTTATTCACTTTTATTCATTTGGTTGCCCCAAGTAACCTACACTAGACGACTGGACTGGATAACGGGTAAACTGGCACTGGGTATCTAGTACCTCGGGCCGTCACACCATCGGTCACATATGCATCTCCCGGCAGCAAATGTAACAACTAACAAGCTGTAAATAATATCAGGCACAAGGCCAAGTCTCAATACAAAGTCAGAATGGCTAAAAGCCATGAAATCACAGTATGGCATATCGCCATGTGCAGTACTGCTAACTGAACCCTATTGTCATGCCAAACTATCCAAACCAATCATGTTAGGTATACTAGGGCATTTGAAACTTTTAAATTCTTCCATTTGTGCATTTTAAGTTTTAATGTCACTATTCACCTCATTGGTCAACAAAAATGTTGACTTTTGGATAGAAAATAGGTGTATTGGTTTTAACACCCCAAACATACCACATTTTGTATTTAAAACTTGTTGGAATTGATTGCCATTTCCATTTCTCAACTTAATTCTAAGAGGGTAGAAATTTTAGTTTTTGAGACCCAACTTTATTGTTCCATTGGGCCCTGTTGCAGTGGAAATTTTAGGAAATGACAAACATGAAAGTTGTTCCTTATTTTGTCTAGTTGAATTTCCTTTTTTGAATCACTCCATTTGGAGTTTTGTAACTCTAGATATGGTCCAAAAACCACAGCTGGCCGGATTGCCAATCTGCAGAATTGACCATATCTACAGTAACATAAATAGTAACTAGAGTCACTTGGTTGGATGGGTTCTGGCCATAATTTGGGTTAGGTTCCTTCATGAAAGTTGTTTGTCTATGTCTTAACTTGTTGCTGTAAGAATTTCAGGTCAATTGACCACATCTACAGTGAGTTATGGCCAAATGAATAGTTACTGTTCATTTGGTCATTCTGCAGAATCAGTTGCAGGGTATCCGGATTGGGGCCAACTTTTGATCCTCTTGCTTTGGTCTTTTGGGCATGGTTTCTTCAGTAAAAATGTGCCATTATAAGCCTAGTTTCATGTCCAATTAGCCAAACACCAATTGGACCTACACAGCCAAAGTTATGGCTGTCTAAGTGGATTGAAATTTCAGTCATCATTCTGCACCCTCTAGGCAGCACACTCATTCCCTTTGCCATGCTTTATTTCAGTCCCAATTAAGGTCAAATTCCTTCAAATGGTCACTAATTGACCATTAGGATGTTCTTTAACAATTTCATAAGCCAAGCCAATTTTCACTCCCCAAAACCCTAGCTTCACATTATAATTTCTACAAGATGCCTTAGTTAGCATACCAATTCATCATCCATATATATATATATCCTAAACATCATTTTTAGTCCACTCTAAGACCAACAAAACACTTATTCCTATACCTTCAATAGGGCTGCCAAATTCTCTAATGGACATACACATGAGTTTGGTTCATTTCATTCACAAATACTTGTTGGTTTCAAGTCCCTAACATAGAAAATAAAAGTTTTAAGTAGATAGGTGCACTAACCTTTAAGTGGCACTTTTTTCCCAAGTTTAATCTTCACTTTTCTTGTACTCTCTTGGCTGCTAAACACTTCCTCTAGGTCCAAGGATTCATTTTAGTGTTGGGGTCTTGAGGAAATATAGTGAGGAAGCATGAGAATGAAAGCTTGCAAAGAATGGCTATGGTGGAAACCCTATCTTCTCTCTCTCTACGTTTTGGCTGGTTTGAAGGAGGTGGCTGCTGTATTTTTGGTTAATTTGGTCTTCATTTAGTCTCTTTTATTAGTTAATAATATGGTTGTTTAATTATAATTGGTGGAGACTTTCAAATGACATCATAATGATGTCATATTTGGCATTTTTATGGATTTTTCTTTTCTTTTCATCACTACTCAATTTCAATTTAATTTTTAGTAATGTTTCTTCATATTTTATGTCATATTAATTATTTACTTAACTGGACAAGTCAGCCAAAAATCACCTCTGAAGGCGAAATGACCAAAATGCCCTCCGTTTGGCTTAACGGGTCAAAATTGGCTGTACCAATTGAAAAATTTTCCTAAATATTTTCTTGGCATTCTAATGCCATCGGAACCTCAATGACCCTTCTCTGGGGTCCCAAAAATTATTTTATAATTTTTCCCCCGAGTCTAGGGCTCCTCGTTGCGAGAACCGCAACTTCCCTCTGGTTACCCCTCGCTAGGGCACCGGCTCGTTTAATTTGGTTGTATTTTATTTCTAAAATTTTTATTAAATTTTTCTTATTAATATTTGAATTGATTATGGTCCCTCACTTAAGTTTAAATATTTTTTCGGACATTCTAGCTGTCCGGATCGACACTGGTCACCGGAATAGTAGAATGTACGGAATTGCTACCGGGAGGGTGTTACATGATGGCAGTACCTAAATTAGGTCATAAGTGCCAAACTGTGAACCTAATTGGTATGAGACTAATGGAGGGTGAAACTAGACACCAAATAGGCCAACTTTCATGTAGAAATGTTACCTAAATTCTACCTAAAAGGTGACTTGAAAAATGACAAAATCTGGATTAGTGACTTGAAAGCCTGAAAATTGACCATTTGAGCAGCAGTTAGTGTTTTGACCATAACTTACTCAAAACAGGTCCAAATGACCTGAACTTTTTACCATGAATAACTCAGACATAGATCTACAATTCTTATGAGGACACCAAAGCTCAGAAATGGCCAGAACCAAGCCAAATAGCTTGCACAATTTTAGGTACCAAAACTGGCCGAAGTAAAAGTGACCTAAAAATTATCTAAGCCTACCATTTTAGTGCGTTCTATCAAGCATTGGTGAATTGACCATATCTTGGTCTATATAACTCAGAATGACCTGAAATTTTACCCCACGTGCAATAAGACATAGACCTACAAGTTTGTAGTTTGGATCGAAACCCAAAAACCGAGGGAACTAGGTCGTCCGGCTAGGTCAAAATAGTACACCAAAATCCAGTAAATTGCAATAAAATGCAATACACTTGGAAATGAAATTAGTAACATATACCAACACCAAAGGGCTATAAAATGTGACATATTGGTAACATTAGAATTAACTCACTTAGAGTGCATCAAGGGTCAACATTATAAGTTGACTAATGAAATAAATTGAAGGGAATAGTACTAAGAAAATTTTAATATTGGATTTTATTATTAGAAACAAATTCATTGTATACTGAAACACTTTAAATTGTGTGTTTCAGTTGAAAAGGATATTGAGAAGCATAAGGAACACTGAGTCAGGGCCAAGAGGCATTTATCAGAGGTTTGTGCACAATAATTTTGATTTTTTATTTTCTACTTAAAAATTTAATTGAACATTATAGTTTTAAATTGTGTCTGTGAACAATACTTTTTATATTCACTGCTTTTACTACAAAAATTTATTTAGAGAATTGAGTTATGAATAATTTTTTATTGTTTTGACTTGGGAATTTTATTTGGAAATTATTGTGTTGCCTACTTTGCAAATGAAAATTTTGAGATAAAATATGATTATGTTTGTATGAAATATTTAAATATTGTGATTTGGAATTGTTTTGATTCACTCTTGGCATGACAATATTACTATGTTCCTCCTCCATTTGTGGGGTGAGTGTGATTATATTCCTCCCTCTTTGACTTGCCAGTCTGAGGTGAGTGTGGATGAGTACTCATTATCTAGCTAGCTTCCTCCCTCATTGATTTCGATTAGTGGGGTGAGTGTGCCTTGTCGTGGTGTACAACACGGCATGTTCGGAAAAATTTGTGTCATGGCCTAAATTGTGTTATTGATTGGCAAAACTGTGTTATTCAGTTATTTGATTAAATTATGTTATTGATTGGCAACACTGTGTTATTCAGTTATTTGATCAAATTGTGTTATTGATTGGCAACATTGTGTTATTCAATTGTTTGATTAAATTTGTATTATATGAGCTTTGAAAATCGTGACATGAAATTGTGAATTATTTGAATTGTAAATTATCAATAAAAGTTTTATATACTGCATTTTAAATTGTTATTGTGCACCACTGAGTAAATTTTACTCAGCGATAGCTTTTTCATTGCTGTCGCAGGTAGACAGACGGACAGAGAAGCAGAGTAGGCTGCTTGTACTACATTTTGAGATTTCACCGGGTATATTGAGTATACCATATTTCATAGTTTTTGTTATAATGTATTTGCATTATATGTATATAGTATACTTGATCTTGAGCAGTTGTAAACTAAAATTGTAAATTATTTTGGCTTGTAAAAATATTGTGATATATTTCTTTTATCTCATCTTTTGGAAAATCTGGAAAATTGATTGTTGAACTGAGTTGATAAATATTGAGAAATTTATTGTGTTGAATTGTTATTGGAGTTTGGGATTGAGAAATATATTGGAAGTGCTTTTTTTTACAGGTTTTTGAAGAACTGTTTTATTCAAAATACAGATGGCACTTTGCCAAAATTTTTACAGAAATTATTGATACTCAAATTTGTTATTTTGTTTCACTTCAGTTAAAAATTTTTAATACCTGTCAAAAGTGCTCACCATTGTGAAAAGAAGTAAGAAAAGTTTTAAAATCTCTTGTAGTGTATTTAATGGGTTATCAGTAGATGAAGTTAGTAATTCATTAGATATACTACGGGATCATGTTATGCCTTACGGAGGGATAGGGTGTGACATGTTTTAGTGGTATCAGAGCTAGTTTTTAAATTCTATTTTGACTTGTAATTTGAATATTCTTTCTTCATAGTACAACTGCTCAATGTCATTGTTTGATACATATAGTACATTACATTATAAATATGCACTAACAGGAGGAAATCTCCTAGTGTTCGTTGTGTAGAAAATAGAAAATCCTGTGAAAAGATATGGAAGAGAAAAATGAGACAATAGAACAGTATGTGATAGCAGAAGTACAAGTTGAGGCCCCAGCTCCATAAAGTATCGAAGTCCAGACTGTACTAGTTTTATTGATACAAATTACTGCACAAATGGCCCAGCAAATGGCCACTTTCTTTCAACAAATGGCTGATACTCTGTCAGCTCAAGCTCAAGTACAAACCCAACCCCCACAAAGGCAGTGTGAAATAGAGAAGATGGAGAAACCTATGGGTCAGAGCTCGAGCAGTAATTTAGGGAAGAGAAAAGAATTTAAGGATCCCCGAGCTTAGGAATACGACAGAGGCAGATCATCAGGGGAATAAATTTTGATGCATTAGTGATTAGTCCTTTAAGATAAGGAATGTGATAATAAGTGAAATTAGTTTTGGAAGAGTTTATCAGTGAAAATTATTTTCTAAAACACCATAAATTATAAAGCTAAATGGTAAGCCTACTTAATGTAAGGCAAGAGGACATAAAAGTAAATTACAGTAATAGAATTGCTCTAGATGAGGACAAAGATGTTACTGTTAGTAATTGTCAGTGGATATTGTAATTAGAATAAGTTTCAGATATTAGTGAATTCGAAAAGGATAAAAGATAGGAAAGTTGATCTATTGGAATGTATCGTAGTAACTATGCAATGTTCTTGATGTTTATACTGTAAGCTGCAGATTATAGTACTGACTTGAGATTATTGTGTAGAGCTACGTACTACTGATAGTACACCAAGATGAGAATAGTTGCCAACGGCATCTGTATTGGTATAGTTATACCAGGACAAAATTTTATTGTTGGAAATGAGTTTGGAAATCCTACTTAGGGATTTAAAACTCAAAAGTTAGAATATTGAAAGGTTATAGTTTAGTACAAAAGGAAGTAGATTTTAGAATATTAATAGATAAAAAGAGTTGTGGAAGTAAAAAAATTTGAACAGTTGGTTCAGATATAACAAAAATGCTACAAATGTGAGTAAGATTGTTGACTAGAATGGTCAAAGGACCCATGATTAGATAAGTAATTCTAATACGACCATAATGGTCATTCAAGAAGGGAACATGAATCGAAATATTAGACAGAATGATAGTAAGAAAAGATTAGTGCTGTATAAACAAAGTAAATGTTATATTAGATTGTTAAAAGTCTTACACAAATTCAGAGGAAAGAGGATTATACGATCATATAGAAAGGAGAAAATAAACGTATAACTATTGTAAGATGGCTATTGGGTAAAATTTCGCAGACGAAATTTATTTTAAGGGGGGGAGAATTGTAACACCCTTATGTTCGGTAGTGTGTTCTACTGTTCCGGTGAAGTGTCTGTCCGAACAGCTAGGATGCTTCGAATTATATTTAAATATTAGTGTGGAGATATAAGGTAGTGAAATACAATAGAGAAAAATATAAGAAAAAAAAAGGAAAAATAATAACAATGAAATGTAACTAAGTTAAATGAGCCAGCACCGTAGTGATGGGTGACCGCACGGAAAAGTCACAGCGCAGGCAATAGCCGACCCCAGGACTGCAGGGAACCCTCGAAATTTAGTTTTAAGACATAATTAAAGACTTATTGAAGTATAAATGTCATTAGAAAGATAAAAAAAAAATTAATTAATTTGTAAAAAGAAAAACAAGAAATCAAGAAAATGACAAAACTCAGTGTTACCGAAAAATCGGGAATACAACCTGAATAGGAGCATTATGGTCATTTGACACCTAGAGTTGACTTTTGACCTCAATTTCCATTAAAAATAAGTGGTATTACACTTTGAAAATGTCATGAAAAATAAAAATGTGGTACATTATTTAAATAGTAAAAGAAATGAGGCAAATATGCAAATTATGGAACTTTAACTAATTAAATCATTAATTTATGGTTAGTGCTCCACTAAGTGTGATTAGTGGACATATAAAACCAAGTGAACAGCATGCAAATTCACTTTCTTCCTCAATTTTTTCACTTTTCCGAATTTCTTTCTCAAGTTCTTCCATGGCCAAATGTTCTTCCAAGCTTCCTCCATGGCCATTCATGCACAAGCTCAAATCTACCATGATTCAAGCCATATTTCTTCAAACTCCCTCCATTAAAAGTGGTATTCACACCATGGGTAGTATGTGGGCAGCAAAAAAGCGAGGAAATTCCATGGATTTGTGAAGCTCAAGTTGAGGTTAGTGCTTAATCTTTCCATTTTCCTTCATTAATCCTTGTGTTGAGCTTTGGTTAAGTTGAATTGCTAAGAAAAATTGAGGAAATGATGAGTATTGGTGAACCTTAGTTTTGGCAGCTATGAAAATGCATGGTTAGTGACTTATTGTTATATGTATTTGATGGGATTTAAGGTGCATTAACTCAAATGGAAGTTGAAGTAGGTTAATGTTCAAGTATGTGCATGTTAATGCTTGAATTAAGGGTTTGAAAATGGACTTTGATGCTTGGTAAACTTTCATGTTTGGCAGCCTATAATATCATGAATTTGTTCGTGAATATAAAGTTTATTAATGATGTCACACCCTACTCCTTGTAAGATGTAACATGTTCCCGTAGTACACCTAATGAATTACCGTACTTCACCTACCGGTAGCCCATTAAATATACTACAAGGGATTTTAAAACAATTTTCGTTCATTATGGAATTGGTGGGTAAAAATTTTATTTTCAATTATTAAAAACCTT
The DNA here is from genome assembly GCF_030052815.1 of Hevea brasiliensis. NCBI lineage: Eukaryota > Viridiplantae > Streptophyta > Magnoliopsida > Malpighiales > Euphorbiaceae > Hevea > Hevea brasiliensis. The sequence goes on from NC_079507.1 coordinate 37,524,592, forward strand.
TATTTAAAGTCCAAACACAAATCAAATTTCTGGATATTTAAAATCTCTGCAATTTTTACAAAAATTTCGGCAGAGTGCCGTCTGTATTTTGAGAAAACAGTTCTTCAAAACTTGAAAATAAAAACACTTCCAATATATTACTCAATCACAACTTCATTTGCAACCATCAAACTTCAAATCAACAACCCTGGCAACACTTCAACTCAAATTCTAAATTTCAAATCAAAAATTAATTATTCAAAATATTTCATAAACTCATGCACATTGCATTTTAAATATTTAATTTACATTCACTATTTAATTTACAAACACAAAATCTCAAAAATAATATTATTATAATTTTATCTGTAGAACTGCTCAAACTGCAGAGATACATATGCATACTATCATATTTACATGAAACTAAACTACCAGGGTATAGACAATACCCATACAGAATTTCTTCAATCGTGCTCCTCTCTGAATGTAGCAGCTCACTCTACTGCTTTGTCCTTTTCTCTATCTGCGACAGTAAGTTAAAGCTATCACTGAGTATAAAGATACTCAGTGGTGCACAATAAAACGTAAAATGTATAATTTAAAACATTCATAAACAATTCATAATTCAAATATTTCACAATCATATTTCAAATTTTCAAATCACATTTATAACAAATCATAATTTTCAAAGCTTAACACAACACAACTTTGATCAAATAATTCAATAAAGATAGTGTTGCCAATCAATAACACAACTTAGGCCATGATACAAAATTTTTGAACATGCCGTGTGTACATCACGACAAGGCAAACACCCTCACTAATCGAAATTAATGAGGGAGGTGGCTAGCTAGCTAATGAGTACTCATCCAAACTCGCCCCTCAGACTGGGAAGCCAGAGAGAGAGGAAACTGATCAAATATCAAACTCACCCCACAAATGGATGAGGAACATATTAATATTGCCATACCAAGTGTGAATTAAAACAATTTAAATCAAGTTATTCAAATATTTTATGCGAAGCACAATCAATTTCTAAAGTCAAATTTTCATTCACAAGTAGCAACACCGTAGTACTTAAAACCCATAATTAACACAAAAATTTCACAATGCAAAAAATTAAACAAGCTTCATTTCAAATCTCCATTGTAAAATAGATAGCACAACATTCTCGAAATTCATAATAAAATAAACATATTCACAATGTATAACAAATCAATTTTCATTGTGAAAACTATAATTTATAAATTTTTGTGCACAAACCTGATGCGAGTCGCCTATCGGCCTTGACTCAATTACTCGAGTTCTTTTTCGGTGTTCTTTTCCACTGAAACACACAGTTTCATAGTGTTTCAGTATCATAACTTAGTATAAATCCAATAATTAATTCATAAATACTTAATTCTAGCCCAAATATGCTTAAACTAACGTTCTTGGAAATTTTCATTTCGGAGTTACTATTCATTATACTATTCAAGTCAAATTGTTGACTTTCTAAGGCTTAATAGGTAGGAGAATTCCAACTTCACCCACTGGTTTTGGTTGTTTACTCAAATTCTAAGTCTTTTAGGCAAATTTGGTAAATTTCAGTTTTGGAGTCCTAAATTGCACTGTTCCATTGGTCACTTTATTGTTGAAATTTGGCAAAACTTTCTTCATAGAAAATTTTCCCCATTGTCTTAAGTTTATTTTTCTTTTTGAATCACCCCAATTTGAGTTTTGTAGCTCAAGTTATAGCCAAAATATAGTTACTGTTTACGTGTACTGTTCATGCTGCAGATTTTCGTTCTAGCAGATTATCGATCCAACTTCGTTCAGAAATTTGATCAAGTTACGTCCATAATTTGGTCTAATTTTCTTCATACGAAATGTTCTACTATGTCTTAGGTTTCCATCGGTTCAAGAATCACCTAAATCGGAGTTTTCTAGAGAGAGTTATAGCCATTGAAACTTTACTGTTCATATGGCAAATCTGCAGTTCTGCAGATTCAGTTACCCAACTTTGCTCAGTAATTTGATTGGGTTAATGGCATAATTTGGGTTTATGTCCTTCATGAAAGTTTTAGGTCTATATCTCAAATAACTACTGGTAAAATTTCAGGTCATTTTGACCTGCCTAGCTCGAGTTATGACCAAATGAACAAATACTGTTCATTTGGTCAGTTTATACAGGGATAGACTGAGATTTTCTAACATTGGTCAATTTGTTCACTAGGTTTTAGTCACTTTTTGGGCATGCTTCCTAAATGAAAATTGTGTCATTTAGTGCCTATTTTCATTCTCAATTGGTCCCATATTAATTGGACTTGTAAAATTTCATTTTTTGTCCCTCAAAGTTGACTTTTGGTCATGCTTCATACCCAATCCGAATTTGGCTTTGATTTAAACACTTCTAACACACTTAATTAGGTCACAAATGGCCATTTTTCACTTCACATTAGGTCAAAGACATCATTTACAAGTTTTTCACATTTTTGGTCTCTAACCCTAATGTCCAAAACCCTAATTCATGTCATTTGTTGCATTTAGCTACTTTCAAGGTCTTTAATCATAACCACTCACTAATTTAAGTTTCTAAACCCATTTAAACCATTCAAATCATGCAAATCACCCTCCCCCTTCATGCTAGCCAAATTTCAGTTTGGTCCCTCAATAAATTTTCTTTCCATTTTAAGTTTATTTCAAGTTAATCAAGCTAAAAATGCAACAATTAAACTAACTTCACATCTTAAATCACTAACCTTGTTAGGTGTCTTTGAGCTTTCCTTTTTTATTCTTTCTTTGATGACCAATCTCCTTCCCAAGTGACTAGAACAAGTTTTTATGAAGTCTCTATGGAAGCTATTGAGGTTTAATGAAGGATTGTAAGCTTGAGTGCAAGCTTTAATGGAGGATATCTATGGGGAAATGAGGGAGAGTGAGGGTGGCAAGGGAAAAAGGAAGAAGAAGACTTTTGGTTTTTTTGCTTTTCTTTTCTTTATTTTGTTTTTATCCTTACGGAAGACCCAAAAATCTAAATAAGTAAATAAATTAATTTTATTCTTTATGGCATCATGCATGAGGTCATGCATGATGTCATCACCTTTTTACTTTTCCATTTTCTTTTTTTTTTCTATTAGTTCTTCAATTTAATTTTCGATTCCGAAATTTTCTTTTCTTCGATTTTATTTTATAGTTAGGTCAGGAGTCAGCTCTCAGGGTCAATTGACCAAATTGCCCCTCGCCGGTTCATCCCGGTTTGCAAATAATTCAGTATTTCTTCTGGCTCCCTGACCTAATTATTTGACTGGCTTAACAGTTCTTTTTTGTGATTTTCTGTTTTCCACTGTGTTTATAAGGGTCCTAAGGACCGCAACGTCACATTTCACAGTTCGAAATTTGAGTTTAAATCGACTTCGCAGTCGTTCCCGAGAAGGTCACCCATCGCTGTGACTCTCGGCTCGTTTAACTTTTTATGTTCAGTTTTTCTTGTTTATACTTAACTAATTGGACATTACTAATTATTTGTGTTTATGGTTTATCTAGTTGTCTTAAGTATGGTTCTAATCCCCTTAATTTTTCGGACCGACTCCGGTCACCGGAACAGTGAAATATACCAGGCTATGCAAATAGGGGTATTACAATTCTCCCCCCCTTAAAATAATTTCGTCCTCGAAATTTTACCTGGTATTAGTCTCTGAACAGTTGTGGGTGCTGTCTCCTCATGTCCTATTCACGCTCCTTAGTAGCTTCCTAGCTTGAATGATGGTTCCACAGCACTTTAACCTATACTATTTACTCATCGATTGCTCACATCGTGTGCCAAGTTTCTTATGAGCTTCTGTCATAAGTTAGATTCAAATTCATTTCAATTTTAGAGGTAAGCAAATCTGTGTGCTAGTGGATCTACTCTTTCTAGAACCTCATATGGTCCTATGGGTGAGAACTTAGTTTTACTCTTTTCTTATCAAATCTCTTGATCATTTGATGCAACCTTCAGTTTAGTTTAGAATATTTTAGTCTTTTCTTGTTGTTGTTTTAACAATTATTTTCCTTTATAGTCTTTTTTTCTTAAATGACCTTGTTGGTCATTTATGAACTGCTTATCTCTTTCTTGGCCATAGGTCCATAACCATTATCTTACTATCTCCATTTATGACCAAGGCCTATGTGCTATTTTGCATTATCTTGTTTGCTTTTGTTTAACTTATTTCCTTCTTGATAAAATAGTTCCGGATATCATTACGCATCTTAAGTAAGTTATTTGCCCTGGTGGAAAATTCTCATCTAGTATTTTTCTCATTTCTTACTGTTCTATTTATTTCTTTCTTTTTATTGATATTCTATAGCTTATTTTGCACTAATGTCTAATCATTATTTTCTTTTGTACTGAACTATAACCTTGCATATTCTAACTTTAGAGTTTTAATCCCAGGTTAGGATTTTCAAACTCCTTTCTAATAAGAAAACTTTATTTTATTATAACTGTACCAAAATAGATGTTGTTTGCGACTATTCTTGTCCTTGTATACTATTGGGTAGTACGTAGCTCTACACAATAAATCCCAAGTCAGTACTATAATCTGCAGCTTACAGCACAAACATTAAGAATATTGCATAGTTACTACGATACATCCCAATAGATTAAACTTCCCTATATCTTATTTCTTTCAAATCCACTAATTTCTTAAACTTATTTTGATTATGGTACCCACTGACATCTATCAGCAGTAATACCTTTACCCGCATCTAAGGTAGCTATATTACTATAACTTACTTTTAAGTTCTCTTACCTTACCTAATTAGGCTTACTAATTAACTTTACAAATTCTTGTGTGCTAGCAAATACTTTTCATTAACAAACTCTTCCAAAATTAATTTTAAAAAGACTAGTCATTAACATATCAAAATTATTATTATTATTTTTTTTTTAATACATAGTCATATCTTAGTCAAGAATAGAAAAAATACCAGCAACCATGTTAGAAGTTTCATCCTCATTCCTCTGTCGCATAGTATATACTCTCACTGGAGCATCACCTTGTCCTAGCTGATTCACAGTACTCTGACTTCCAGGTGTACTACCCCTACCTCTGCCTCTGTCTTTGTCTCTACCAACTGCTGGTGAACTCTTCGGGGTAGAAACTTGAGTTGATCCTTTTGACGTGGTAAATGATCCATAACGGCGTAGACTTATGCAATCCTTAGCAAAATGACCAGTCCCTCCGCAGTTGAAACATGCTCCTACAGCTCTATAACATACTCCACTATGTGGTTTACCACAAGTCTCGCAAAGTCGATCCAACAGCATTTTTCTGCGTGTCTGTTGAGTTTGCTGATCGGATTGGGATGGTTTCTGTCCAGAAGATCTACCTCTACCTGATTGGCACGAGCTAGACCCTCCAAAATGTTTTCTTTTCCCAGAGCCACTATCAGTAGCTTGGCCAGTAACCTTTTCAGTTTTTTCTTTCTCTTGTGTACTCTTTTTCACTGCCCATTCTGATTCTATCCTTTCCAGTTCCAGGGCTTGTGAAATCAATTCAGAAAAATTCTGGTGTCTGAATCCTACCACTTGCATTCTCAAGCTAGGCCTCAACCCAGCCTTAAATCTCTTACACCGGTCTCTGGGGGTGGAAACTAAGCTTCCAACATAATGGCTTAGCCTTGAAAAGTTCCGCTCATACTCTGCTACAGTTCTATCCCCTTGCTTCAAACTTAAAAACTCTTACAGCTTCATATCTACATAAGTATCAGGGACCCATTTTTGCCGAAATTCCCTTAAAAAGTCTGCCCATGTGAGGACTGGTGGCTCTACTGCATCAGTAGGGATGGTCTTCCACCACTCATATGCATCTCCGTGCAGAAGTGATACTGAATATTCAAACTTCAACTCTTCAGCACACTGTAATTTTTTGAAAACCCGTTCCATCCTCTCTAACCACTGTTCTGCTTCCAGTGGATCCACTGTTCCTTTGAATTCTATAGCCCCAAATTTCATTAACTTCTCATATTGCCGAGCTGGTAACTGTGGTTGTGCTACAGGTGCTTGCATCTGAGCTTGGGGTGGCACACTTCTCGCCATTTGCTGAAAGAATGCAGCCATCTGTTGTGCAAACTGAGTAGAGAACTGCGGTGCTTGAGGAGGAGTTGGAGTGGCTGACCCACTCACATTCTGGAGTGCTGGGGCTTCTCCTTGAACCGTAGCCTCAACAGATTGCTCTACGAAATGATATCCCCCTTCCATTCCGTTTTCCAGAAGTTTTCTACTCTCTGAGAACAAACACAAGGAGGTTGACCTCCATTAGTGCATATTCACGATGTAAATATGTCATATGTATCAAACATTTGAGCAGTTGTATTTACCTACAAAATATTTCAAATTCACAATTCAAAATTTATTTTAAAACCTTTGCTCTGATACCACTAAACATGTCACACCCTACTCCTTGTAAGATGTAACATGTTCCCATAGTACACCTAATGAATTATCGTATTTCACCTACCGGTAACCCATTAAATATACTACAAGGGATTTTAAAATAATTTTCGCTCATTATGGAATTGGTGGGTAAAAATTTTTTTTTCAATTATTAAAAACCTTTATTTAAAGTCCAAACATAAATCAAATTTCTGGATATTTAAAATCTCAGTAATTTTTACAAAAATTTCGGCAGAGTGCCATCTGTATTTTGAGAAAACAGTTCTTCAAAACCTGAAAATAAAAACACTTCCAATATATTACTCAATCACAACTTCATTTGCAACCACCAAACTTCAAATCAACAACCCTGGCAACACTTCAACTCAAATTCTAAATTTCAAATCAAAAATTAATTACTCAAAACATTTCATAAACTCATGCACATTGCATTTTAAATATTTAATTTACATTCACTATTTAATTTACAAAAACAAAATCTCAAAAATAATATTATTACAATTTTATCTGTAGAACTGCTCAAACTACAGAGATACATATGCATACTATCATATTTATATCAAACTAAACTACCAGGGTATAGACAATACCCGTACAGAATTTCTTCAATCGTGCCACTCTCTGACTGTAGCAGCTCACTCTACTACTATGTCCTTTTCTCTATCTGCGACAATAAGTTAAAGCTATCACTGAGTATAAAAATACTCAGTGGTGCACAATAAAACGTAAATGTATAATTTAAAACATTCATGAACAATTCATAATTCAAATATTTCACAATCATATTTCAAATTTTCAAATCACATTTATAGAAAATCATAATTTTCAAAGCTTACACAACACAACTTTGATCAAATAATTCAATAAAGATAGTGTTGCCAATCAATAACACAACTTAGGCCATGACACAAAATTTTCGAACATGCCGTGTGTACATCAAGACAAGGTAAACAACCTCACTAATCGAAATCAATGAGGGAGGTGGCTAGCTAGCTAATGAGTACTCATCCAAACTCGCCCCTCAGACTGGGAAGCCAGAGAGAGAGGAAACTGATCAAATATCAAACTCACCCCACAAGTGGATGAGGAACATATTAATATTGCCATGCCAAGTGTGAATTAAAACAATTTAAATCAAGTTATTCAAATATTTTATGGAAAGCACAATCAATTTCTAAAGTCAAATTTTCATTCACAAGTAGTAACACCGTAGTACTTAAAACCCATAATTAACACAAAAATTTCACAATGCAGAAAATTAAACATGCTTCATTTCAAATCTCCATTGTAAAATAGGTAGCACAACATTCTCGAAATTCATAATAAAATAAACATATTCACAATGTATAACAAATCAATTTTCATTGTGAAAACTATAATTTATAAATTTTTGTGCACAAACCTGATGCGAGTCGCCTATCGGCCTTGACTCAAATTCCTCGGGTTCTTTTCCAGTGTTCTTTTCCACTGAAACACACAGTTTCACAGTGTTTCAGTATCATAACTTAGCATAAATCCAATAATTAATTCATAAATACTTAATTCTAGCCCAAATATGCTTAAACTAACGTTCTTGGAAATTTTCATTTCGGAGTTACTATTCATTATACTATTCAAGTCAAATTGTTGACTTTCTGAGGCTTAATAGGTAGGGGAATTCCAACTTTACCCACATACCACATTTTGGTCACCAAAATTGTTGGTTTTGGTTGTTTACTCAAATTTTAAGTCTTTTAGGCAAATTTGGTAAATTTCAGTTTTGGAGTCCTAAGTTGCACTGTTCCATTAGTCACTTTATTGTTGGAATTTGGCAAAACTTTCTTCATAGAAAATGTTCTCCATTGTCTTGAGTTTATTTTCCTTTTTGAATCACCCCAATTGGAGCTTTTTAGCTCAAGTTATAGCCAAAATATAGTTACTGTTCGCGTGTACTGTTCATGCTGCAGATTTTGGTTCTGGCAGATTATCGATCCAACTTCGTTCAGCAATTTGATCAAGTTACGTCCATAATTTGGTCTAATTTTCTTCATACGAAATATTCTACTATGTCTTAGGTTTCCATCGGTTCAAGAATCACCTAAATCGGAGTTTTCTAGAGAGAGTTATTGCCATTGAAACTTTACTGTTCATATGGCAAATCTGCAGTTCTGCAGATTCAGTTACCCAACTTTGCTCAGTAATTTAATTAGATTAATGGCATAATTTGGTTTTGTGTCCTTCATGAAAGTTTTAGGTCTATATCTCAAATAACTACTAGTAAAATTTCAGGTCATTTTGACCTGCCTAGCTCGAGTTATGACTAAATGAACAAATACTGTTCATTTGGTCAGTTTATACAAGGACAGACTGAGATTTTCTAACATTGGTCAATTTGTTCACTAGGTTTTAGTCACTTTTTGGGCATGCTTCCTAAATGAAAATTGTGTCATTTAGTGCCTATTTTCATTCTCAATTGGTCCCATATTAATTGGACTTGTAAAATTTCATTTTTTGTCCCTCAAAGTTGACTTTTGGTCATGCTTCATACCCAATCCGAATTTAGCTTTGATTTAAACACTTCTAACACACTTAATTAGGTCACAAATGACCATTTTTCACTTCACATTAGGTCATAGACACTATTTACAAGTTTTTCACATTTTTGGTCTCTAACCCTAATGTCCAAAACCCTAATTCATGTCATTTATTGCATTTAGCTACTTTCAAGGTCTTTAATCATAACCACTCACTAATTTAAGTTTCTAAACCCATTTAAACCATTCAAATCATGCAAATCACCCTCCCCCTTCATGCTGGCTGAATTTCAATTTGGTCCCTCAATAAATTTTCTTTCCATTTTAAGTTTATTTCCAAGTTAATCAAGCTAAAAATGCAACAATTAAACTAACTTCACATCTTAAATCACTAACCTTGATAGGTGTCTTTGAGCTTTCCTTTTTTCCTCTTTCTTTGATGACCAATCTCCTTCCCAAGTGACTAGAATAAGTTTTTATGAAGTTTCTATGGAAGCTATTGAGGTTTAATGAAGGATTGTAAGCTTGAGTGCAAGCTTTAATGGAGGATATCCATGGGGAAATGAGGGAGAATGAGGGTGGCAAGGGAGAAAGGAAGAAGAAGACTTTTGGTTTTTTTGTTTTTCTTTACTTTATTTTGTTTTTATCCTTATGGAAGACCCAAAAATCTAAATAAGTAAATAAATTAATTTTATTCTTTATGGCATCATGCATGAGGTCATGCATGATGTCATGCATGATGTCATCACCTTTTTACTTTTCCATTTTCTTTTTTTTTTCTATTAGTTCTTTAATTTAATTTTCGATTCCAAAATTTCCTTTTCTCCGATTTTATTTGACAGTTAGGTCAGGAGTCAGCTCTCAGGGTCAATTGACCAAATTGCCCCTCTCCGGTTCATCTCGATTTGTAAATAATTCAGTATTTCTTCTGGCTCCCTGACCTAATTATTTGACTGGCTTAACAGTTCTTTTTCGTGATTTTCTCTTTTCCACTTTGTTTATAAGGGTCCTAAAGAGCGCAGCGTCACATTTTATGGTTCCAAATTTGAGTTTAAATCGACTTCGCAGTCGTTTCCGAGAAGGTCACCCATCGCTGTGACTCTCGGCTTGTTTAACTTCTTATGTTCAGTTTTTCTTGTTTATACTTAACTAATTAGACATTTCTAATTATTTGTGTTTATGGTTTATCTAGTTGTCTTAAGTATGGTTCTAATCCCCTTAATTGTCCGGACCAACTCCGGTCACCGGAACAGTGAAATATACCAGGCTATGCAAATAGGGGTGTTACAAATGAAATATGAAAGTGTTAAATTGTGGGCAGCATGTGTATGTGATATTGAAGTATGAGTATATTGAAGTGTATGTGTAACATTGATATTGAGATATGTTGAATTTTGATGAAAGTGAATGTTGGGCTTGAATGGTGAATTGTGTGCATTGATCACTTGAGTTTTCTGCCCAATATGCTTACTGGAATTGTGTACAATATATATATGGAAGTGCCATTGATTGAATATTGAAGTAATGAGGAGGAGAAGGTATATCAAATTGGAAGTGTAAGTGTTTTGTGCAGGTTATGTATTAATTGTAACACCCTAGGCAAATCCCACATCAGCAAAACACGGGAGAGATGCTGGGTATATAAGTTGGTGGTTCGTAACTCCTAGTGATGCGTTTTTGTGACACCCCTTACTCGACTACAGTGTAGCCGAGCAAGTTATACCACTCAATGTGCCGGAGCACTCTATTTTATCTTAATTCATTTTTATCGTAGTTTTGAATATAACTTGTGAAATATAATTCATTTATTGAAATTGTAATTTATTTGAGGTTCCGAAAATTTTAAAGAAAATCCGGCGGAGTACCGGCTAAAAATGGAGAAAACAGTTCTTCGGAACCTGTAAAAACACTTCTAATAATCATATTCATCTATTCACAAACTCCAATATCAAAATCTCAATATTTTTCAACCATTCGTTTCTCAATCATTCATCACATTTGATAGTCATGTAACAGTCACAGATCAATATTCACTTTTCCATTTACAAACATAATTTTGCATTATTTACATGAAAATCAAAATACATTACATAAGTTTCATTTACACAAAGGAAAATAAAAATCAATTACAAAATACCAAAATGAAGCCTAGTGTCCTACCAATGCACTGTAGACAGTGAGGTGACACGGACACAATGCAGAACTGTGAACTGCCTTACCGAATCTGTGGTCTACTGGGCCCTCTGTCCAAATCTTCAGTACCTACGCGTTGCAAAAGCGACGCGCTAAGCATAAAGCTTAGTGGTGCCAATAATACAAGAAAATATAATATGCAAATAAAAAATAATAATTTCCTTGCTATTGTGTTCATAAGAAATGAATAATTACTAACTTGTTGTTTAGTCGAGGGCTAATCATGTTTTATGATATTAACTTCTTCATGCATTTCGTTAATTATTTTCTTCATGATCTTGAGCTTCTTTGTATTTTTGTAACCATTCCTGATACTTAATTTTCGTATTTTCTTTAATAATCAGTTCAATCACAGTTATACTTTTCCATGCCCAAGTAACCTATCGACGATCGGATCGATAACGGTCGTTGGCACCGACACCGCGGTGCTCGAGCCATCATACCATGGGACGCAGAACGTCAACCATGTATGCAGTCAGTATGGCTAAAAAGCCATGATATCACATAATCGGGCATAAAAGCCATGCATACGGGCATAAAAGCCATGAATACGGGCATAAAGCCATGAATACAGGCATAAAGCCTTTCGCAGTACTGCTAAAACAATACCCTATTGGCATGCCAATCTATCCAAACCAATCACATTAGGCCTACTAGGGCATTTTGCACTTTTAAGTTTCACAATTTTTGAATTTCAAGTCTTGGTGTCACTATTCACTTCATTGGTCAACAAAAAGTTGACTTTTGCATAGAAAATAGTTGCATTGGTTTTAACACTTCCAATGTACCACATTTTGCATTTAAAACTTGTTGGCATTAAGCATTAATACCATTTCTAAGCTTAAACCAAGAGAAGCAAAATTTTCAATTTTTGTAACTCAACTTTACTATTCCATTGGGCACTGTTGTAGTAAGAATTTGAGGAAATGGTAAACATAAAAGTTGTTCCTTATTTTGTCTAGTTGAATTTCTTTTTTCGAATCACTCCATTTGGAGTTTTGTAGCTCAAGTTATGGCCAAAATAAGTTTATCGCTCACGTGCAATCGCTCATGCCTTGAGATTATGGGTCTGGCAGATTTTTGGTCCAAATTTGGTCAGTAATTTGATCAAGTTAAATTCATAATTTGGTCTAACTTTCTTCTTATGAAATGTTCTACCATACCTTAGGTTTCCATTGGTTCAAGAATCGCCTAAATCTGAGTTTTCTAGAGAGAGTTATAGCCATCCAAACATTACTGCTCAAGTGAAAATCTGCAGAGTTGCAGGTTTGATAACTTAACTTTGCCCAATAATTTGAATGGGTTAATGGCATAATTTGGGGTGATGTTCTTCATGAAAGTTGTTTTTCTATATCATATCTTGTTGCAGTAATTTCAGGTCAATTTAACCATTCTACAGTGAGTTATGGCCAAATGAACGGTCATTCTGCGGGGGGCCGTTTATGTGGTATCCGGATTGGGGCCAATTTTTGGTCCTCTTGCTTTGGTCTTTTGGGCATGGTTTCTTCAGAAAAAATGTGCCATTATAAGCCTAGTTTCATGTCCAATTGGCCAAACAACAATTGGACCAACACAGCCAAGGATATGGCAGTCCAAGTGGACTGAAATCTCAGCCATCATGCTGCTGTCTTTAGGCAGCCTACCATTCCACTTTGCCATGCCATTTTTCAGTCCAATTTATGGTCAACATACCTCAAATGGTCACTAATTGACCATCAGAATGTTCTTTAACCAATTCATAAGCCAAGTCAAATTTTCATTCCTAAACCCTAGCTAAATTTCAAAGTTTTCACAATTTCCCTAATTTACTCTTTCATTCTCTATATATATATATATGTATACACTTTAAACATAATCTCCAATTCACTCTAAGTCCATTAATACAATCAAACTCATTCCTTCCTAGGGCTGCCGAAAATTCATGTACACATACACATGGGTTTGGTTCATTTATTTCACAATTTCTTACCTATTACACATCTCTAACATGGAATTAATGAGTTTTAAATACATATGTGCACCTTTAAGTGGCAGAATTTCTCCAAGCTTAACTTCACTTTCCTTGTACTCTCTTGGCTGCCAAACACTTCCTCTAGGTCCAAGAATTCATTTTAGTGTTGGGGTCTTGAGGAAATATGGTGAGGAAGCATGAGAAATGAAGCTTTTGTTTGAAAATCAATGGAGGGAGAAGAGGGAGAGATTCACGTCTTGAGGAAGAAGAAGAAGAAGAGCAGTTGGTTTTTAATTCCTTTGGCCTTCATTTTGTCTCTTTTATTAGTTAGTCACTTGGTTGTTTGAATGCAATTGGTTATAGTTCTTAATGACATCATCAAGATGTCATAAATGAGCCTTTCTTTGATTTTTCTTTTCTTTTCATCACTACTCAATTTCAATTTAATTTTTAGTAATATTTATTCATATTTTAGATCATAATAATTATTTACTCAAATGGACAAGTCGGCCAAAAATCACCTCTGAAGGCGAAATGACCAAAATGCCCTCCGTTTGGCTTAACGGGTCAAAATTGTCTGTACCGATTGAAAAATTTTTCTAAATATTTTCTTGGCATTCTAATGCCATAGGAACCTAAATGACCCTTCTCTGGAGTCCCAAAAATTATTTTATGAAATTTTCCCCGGGTCTAGGGCTCCTCGTTGCGAGAACCGCAACTTCCCTCTGGTTACCCATCGCTTGGGCACCGGCTTATTTGAATTAGTTGTATTTTATTTCTAAAATTTTTACTAAATTTTTCTTGTTAATATTTGAGTTAATTATGGTTCCTGACTTTAGTTTAAATATTTTTCCGGACGTTCTAGCTGTCCGGACCGACACCGGTCACCGAAACAGTAGAATGTACGGACTTGCTACCGGGAGGATGTTACAGTTTTAAAACCGTGAGGGCTTTGGATAGAGCGGACAATATCACTAGTAGGCCGAGCCATTACATTGATGGCAGTACCTAAATTAGGTCATAAGTGTCAAACTGTGAACCCAATTGGTATGAGACCAATGGAGGGTAAAACTAGACACCAAATAAGCCAACTTTCATGTGGAAATGTTACCTAAATTCTGCCTAAAAGGTGACTTGAAAAATGACCAAATCTGGATTAGTGACTTGAAAGCCTGAAAATTGACCATTTGAGCAGCAGTTAGTGTTTTGACCATAACTTACTCAAAACAGGTCCAAATGACCTGAACTTTTTACCATGAATATTTTAGACATAGATCTACAATTCTTATGAAGACACCAAAGCCCAAAAATGTCCAGAACCAAGCCAAATAGCTTGCACAAGTTCAGGTATCAAAACTGACCGAACCAAAAGTAACCTAAAAATGACCTAAGCCTACCATTTTAGTGCATTCTGTCCAGCATTGGTGAATTGACCATATCTTGGTTTATACAATTCAGAATGACCTGAAATTTTTCCCCACGTGCAATAAGACATAGACCAACAAGTTTATAGTTTTGGATCAAAACTCGAAAATCGAGGAAACTAGGTCGTCCTGCTAGGTCAAAATAGTACACCGAAATCCAGTAAATTGCAATAAAATGCAATACACTTGGAAATGAAACTGGTAACATATACCAACACCAAAGGGCTATAAAATGTGACATATTGGCAACATTAGAATTGACTCACTTAGAGTGCATCAAGGGTCAACATTATAAGTTGACTAATGAAATGAAGTGAAGGGAATAGTACCAAGAAAATTTTAATATTGGATTTTATTGTTAGAAACAAATTCATTGAGTACTAAAACACTTTAAATTGTGTGTTTCAGTTGAAAAGGATATTGAGAAGCGTAAGGAACATTGAGTTAGGGCCAAGAGGCATTTATTAGAAGTTTGTGCACAATAATTTTGATTTCTCATTTTCTACTTAAAAATTTAATTGAACATTATAGTTTTAAATTGTGTCTGTGCACAATACTTTTATATTTATTGCTTTTACTAGAAAATTTATTTGGAGAATTGAGTTATGAATAATTTTTTATTGTTTTGACTTGGGAATTTTATTTGGAAATTATTGTGTTGCCTACTTTGCAAATGAAAATTTTGAGATAAAATATGATTATGTTTGTATGAAATATTTAAATATTGTGATTTGGAATTGTTTTGATTCACTCTTGGCATGACAATATTACTATGTTCCTCCTCCATTTGTGGGGTGAGTGTGATTATATTCCTCCCTCTTTGACTTGTCAGTCTGAGGTAAGTGTGGATGAGTACTCATTATCTAGCAGGGTAACGGAGTCGTTAACTCTCACTACCTTGCAACCATGATCTTTTGATATTCTAATTATAGAGTTTTAAATCCCGAATTAGGATTTTCAAACTCAGTTCCAGTAATAAAACTCTATTCTAGTATATTTGTACCAGAGCGAAAGCCATTTGTAACTATTATTATCCTTGTGTACTATTGGGTAGTACGTAGCTCTACACAATAAATCCCAATTCAGTACTGTAATTTACAGCTTACAGCACAAACATCAAGAATATTGCATAGTTACTATGATTCATCCCAATAGATCAAACTTCCCCATATCTTATTTCTTTCAAATCCACTAATATCTTAAACTTATTTTGATTATGGTACCCACTGACATCTATCAGCAGTAATACCCTTACCTGCATCTAAGGTAGCTATATTACTATAACTTACTTTTAGGTCCTCTTGCCTCACCTAATTAGACTTACTAATTAACTTTATAATTTATCATAGTCTAGGAGATGTCTCTCACTATAAACTTTTCCAAAATTAATTCTAATCACGCTTATTATCGTAATTCTTATCCTAAAAGACTAATCACTAACACATCAAGATTTATCTCCATGCAAGGGAATAGCAGTAGAACATATAATTTTAACATTAGCATATAAATAAGTAAAGCCGAAATCAAATAGTACATAATTATTCCTTTCAAAAGTTAAGAACGTACCGACAACTACATCTGAAGTCTCTGCTTCTTCTCCTCGATGCATGGCATTCCATCTTTCTAGTGTATTCCCCTGCTCGGGTTGGTCCATTGTGCTAGGATTACCCGAAGTGCTATCTCTACTTCTGCCTCTGCCCCTACTGACTATTAATGAATCTCTAAAATTAGAACCTTGGACTGATTCCTCTGGTGTAGTATGTGGCATAAATCGACATGCGCTAGTATAATCTCTGGTGTAATGCCCGATTCCACCATAATTGAAGCAGGCTCCAATAACCTTATAGTAAATACCCTCGTGTAACTTGCCACATACCTCATAGACACGGATAGGGTAGGAACTTCTGATTCTTTGCCTATCAGTTCTCAATTGCTTTAACCCTGAAGATCCACCTCTGTCATATCTATAAGTTCGGGGTTCCTCAAATTCTTTTCTTTTTCCCAATTGCCTATTCGAGTTCTGACCCATAGATTTCTCACTCTTTTCTATTTCATACTGCCCTTGTGGGGGTTGAGTCTGTACTTGGGCTTGAGCTTGGGTTTAAGCTTGGGCTGATAAACTATCAGCCATTTGTTGGAAGAAGGTGGCCATTTGCTATGCCACTTGTGCGGTGATTTGTACCGATGGAATTGGTATAGTCGAGCCTTCAACACTCCGAGGAGCTGAGGCCTCCTCTTGTGCCTCAACTGTATCTGATTGTTCTACTGGTTTATTCCCCTCTTCCATTTCTATTCAGAAAATTTTATTTTCTCGGGATAACCTACACAAGGAGATTTCTCTGCATTAATTCATATTTATGATGCAATTGTACTACATGTATCAAATATTTGAGCAGTTGTATGTACCGATAAAATATTTTAAATTCACAGTTCAAAATTTACTTTAAAACCATTGCTCTGATACCACTAAACATGTCACACACTATCCCTCAGTAAGATATAACATGATCCCGTAATACATCTAATGAATTATCGTACTTCGCCTACTAGTAACCCATTAAATATACTACAAGGGATTTTAAAATAATTTTCTTACTTTTCGAAGGTGGCGAGCACTTTTGGTAGGAATTAAAAACTTTTACTTGAAGTTTAAAGACTAGTTAAAATTTTTGTATATTTTTATTTTTACACAAATTTTAAAAAATTTTTAGCCGAGTGCCGTCTATATTTAGGAAAAACAGTTCTTCAAACACCTGTAAAAACACTTCCAAGAACTCATTTCATCAAAATCAACCACTTCCACAATACAAATCAACATCATTTCTCCCAACTCTATAATTCAAAATAATTCTCAATTCAATTGTCTTCAAAAATAATATTAAATGACTTCATTCATATTCCACTAAAGAAAAATTAATTTACATTCATTATAAAACTCAAAAATAAGTTTGAACATTGCAATAATTTGCATTTCATTACATACAAAAATAATATTATAAAAGTTTTTGTACAACTGCTCAAATAATTTACACACATATATTTACATGCATAATCAAAATCTAATATACAAGGGTATACCTATAATATACCTGAGGCTAGTCACAAGCAATCTTCAAGGTGCAGCTGCAAGAATCTCACTCAACTGCTCTATCTCTACTCTCACTTGCGACAGCATACAAAGCTATCGCTGAGTAGTGAACTCAGTGGTGCACAACTATAATTTAAAATGTAATACAATATACATTGACAATAATTATACCAAAAATTTTGGAATCTCGAAATTTAACCAATTTCCAAATGTCAAAATTTTCATTGCCAATAATAATAGTTACTTGTCAAAATAACCTTGATCAAAATTTCAATTTGTCAAATCACAACTGAATAATAAAATAATTCCTGCAATTATGGAAATAAACAATTATTTTAACAAAATCATTTGTGCACAATCTCATTTAAAATCACAATTTCTTATCAATCAAAACCCATTCTTTACCACTAACTATGCAAGACTAATCTGAAAGGGCTATCTTCGGGGTGATTCTAACTCCCTATGGTCGGGGAGGTCAAATCGGGATTCTAACTCCCTATGGTCGCGGAGATCGAATCATCGTGCACAGTACACAACACAATAATGAAACTTCCGACGGGTCAATAATAAAAACTTAGATCTAACCTCTAATAAGAGGAGAATCTAAGCCTGTGCACATACCATGGTATTCAAAACAAAATAAAGCTAACTTCATTGTCTCATTAACAAATGATATAGAGACAGGTAATAGCCTAGTCAAGCCTCTATAGTGAGATATAAAAACTATATCATACATTTCTTTGTCCTTTTTATGAGCATAAATCACAACACAATATTAATTCAAGATCAATTCTAATATTCTATAATTTTTTTATGCTCATCACAATCCAAAACAAAATTTTGTATTTTATTCATGCAAATTGCCCGTCAAAATTCAAAACATAATTTGTCCAGTCCAAAACAATATTCAATAATTGTTGAAATAATATTTCACAAAACTAAACTCATGCTTGCTATACCAATTTCAATAATCATTGAAATAAATTCCATAATTGATAAACATAGTACATAAGGAAAAATAAAATCATTAATTTACGTAAAATATTCAAAACAAATTCAATTAAAAACTAGTTGTGCACAAACCTGGTTTGAGTCGCCTCAATTTACTCAAACTGTCACACCCTACCCCTCTGTAAGGCATAATATGATCCCGTAGTATACCTAATGAATTACCAATTTCGTCTACTGATAACCCATTAAATACACTACAAGGGATTTTAAAACTTTTCTTACTTCTTTTTATAGTGGTGAGCACTATTTACAGGTGTTAAAAACCTTTTTGAACTGAAGTAAAACAGCTAACACACTTGGACTATTAATAATTTCTGTAAAAATTTTGGGAGAATGCCATATGTATTTTGGACAAAACGGTGCTTCAAAAACCTGTAAAAAGCACTTCAATATTTTTCTGAATATCAAACTCTAACATAATTCAACACAATATGTTTTTCAACTCAAATCCACAATAAATTTTCAAAAACTGAGATAAAAGAAATACAGTACAAATTTTACAAGCCAAAATAACTCATAATTTACTTTACAACTTCAATGTATAATTTTAATTTACAACTGTTCAAAACCAAGAACAATATATACATACAGTGAACATACATTACAGTACAAAATGTAAAATGTGGTATACTCAATATACCCGATTATCTCTCAATGTAGTACTAGCAGCCTAGTCTGTCACGCCTGTCGATCTGTCTACTCATGACAAAGAATGAAAGCTATCGCTGAGTAAAATTTACTCAGTGGTGCACAATAACAATTTGAAATGCGATATATATAAATCTTTTATTGACAATTCACAAATCAAATAGTTCACAAAATTTACAAAGTTCATATAATACAAATTTGATCAAATAACTGAGTAACATAGTTTTGCCAATCAATAACACAATTTGATCAAATTACTGAATAATACAGTTTTGCCCATCAATAACATAATTTGATCAAATAACTGAATAATACAGTTTTGCCCATCAATAACACAATTTGATCAAATAACTGAATAATATAGTGTTGCCGATCAATATCACAATTTAAGCCATGACACAATTTTTCCACACATGCCATGTCGTACACCACGACAAGACACACTCACCCCAATAATCGAAATCAATGAGGGAGGAACATAATCACACTCACCCCAGACTGATAAGTCAAAGAGGGAGGAATATATCACACTCACCCCATAAATGGAGGAGGAACATAGTAACAGTGTCATGCCAAGTATGAATCAAAACAATTTCAAATCATAATATTTCATACAAACCATAAATCACATTTTATCTCAAAATTTCCATTTGCAAAGTTGGCAACACAATAATTTCCAAATAATATTCCCAAAACCAAAGTAATCAAAAATTATTTTTAACTCATTTCTCCAAATAAATTTGCTAGTAAAAGCAGTGAATATAAAAGTATTGTGCACGGACACAATTTAAAACTATAATGTTCAATTAAATTTTTAAGTAGAAAATGAGAAGTCAAAATTATTGTGCACAAACATAATTTAAAACAATGACATATAAATAATCATAATTTATTTCAATTGAAAAATTCAAAAGAAATAACTATTGTGCACAAACATAATTTAAAACAATGACATATAAATAATCATAATTTATTTCAATTAAAAAAAATTCAAAAGAAAAAACTATTGTGCACAAACCTCTGATAACTGTCTCCTGGCCTTGACTCAGTGTTTCCTTCCCTTTCCCTGAGTCTTTGCTAACTGAGAAACACAATTTGAAGTGTTTCAGTACTCATTTAAATTGTCTTTGATGATAATGCTTGATAATTAATTCGCTGAATTCTATTATTTGCTTAATTACCTAATATGTCGACCCTCAATGCGTTCTAGGTAAATTAGGTTTTAATGTTACTAATATGTCACATTCGATAGTCTTTTAGGGTTGGTACATGTTACCAATTTCATTTCCGTATATACTGCGTTTTATTGCAACTTGCTGGATTCCGGGATACTAGTTTGACCTAGCCGGACGACCTAGTTTCCTCGGTGTTCGGGTTTCGGTCAAAACTACAAACTTGTAGATCTATGTCTTATTGCACGCGGGGAAAAATTTCAGGTCATTCTGAGTTATGTAGACTAAGTTATGGTCATTTTACTATTGCTGGTCGAAATGCATCAAAATTGATCACTTTAGGTCAATTTTGGTTCAGCCAGTTTTTGGATCCGAAATTTTGCAAGTTGTTTGACTTGCTTATGGTCATTTCTGGGCTTTGGTGTCTTCATAAGAATTGTAGATATAGGTCTTAACTATTCATGGTCAAAATTTCAGGTCAATTGGACATGTTTTGAGTGAGTTATGGCCAAAACACTAATTGCTGCCCAAATGGTCAATTTTCAGGCCTTATTTGCACTTAATCCGGATTTGGTCATTTTTCAAGCTACCTTGCAAGCAGAATTTTGGCAAGCTTCCTTCATGAAAGTTGGCACATTTTGTGCCTAATTTCACCTTCAATTAGTCTCATACCAATTGGAGCCACACTCTTAAGGTTTTAAGCCCAAAACATAAACTGCCCTATTACATTTTGTTTATACTCATCAAGATCACCTTTAACACTTACCAAACTTCACATTCATGCCAATTCTGGTTTGTACCCTAACCTAAACATATTTTACCACATATTGTTGATCATTTTGGCAGCTTAGAATCACATTCAACATACACCATAAAGTGCAGAATTTGTCAAACTCATTTACAACAATTTAATCACCTATTCATGCTCATTTACATGTCCAACTTCACACCATCACATATATACTCAAACTGCCATAACTATTAACACAATTCAATATTAATATTCCATAATCCAAATGTGAAATAACATCCTTATGGTTCACCAAACCAGGCTGCCGATTCATGCATTACATTCCCTAAATTTCCAAGCACTCAAATTTCAATACACATTCACATATACTAAGTATACATCACCCAAATAATTTCCTACACACATAAACATTTAATCAATCCTTTAGTCCACCATTTACAAGCAAAAGTAAATTGTCTTCAAGGAGTTTCCATGGCTGCCAAAAGTACACATCCCCATTCAACATCAAACCTCAAAAATCTCTCCATAAATCAAATACCCATAACATCCTTACAAACTTTAACAAAACAATAATCAAAAACACAAACTTACCTATTGATGAGGCTTGTTAAATCTTCACCAAAATCCTTAAATTTAGTATATACTTGTTCCTTGTGAGGTGGGGATCAAGATTAGTGAAGTGACTTTGGTGTTTGGAGGTGAAAATGGAGGAGATTTGGAGCTCTCTCAAGTTTTGGCTATGGAGGTTTTGATGGGTTTCATTTCTGCATGGGAGGAGGAAGGTTGAACATGAAATGTTTAGTGGAAGGACACCTGCCCATATGATGTTTATTTAATTCCCAAAGTGCTCCACTCCCCCATTTTAACTATATTATATGTTAAATGTGTTAATTACTCAATTTGAATCCCATTTTTGCTATTTATATTAGGTACCCCTAATTTAATGTTTCATTATATTTTCCAAGTGTAATATCATGTATTTTCAATGGATATTTAGGTCAAAAGACAACTCGGGATGTCAAATGACCACAATGCCCCTGTTCGGGTTGCATTCCCTATTTTCGGTAACACCAGGTTTTATCCTTTTTCGATTTCTCACTTTTCTTTATACTAACTATTTAATTTTTATTTAATATTTTTTATGGTATTTATACTTCAATAGGGGTCTATTTAAGTCCTAAAAATATTTTCCAAGGTTCCCTGCAAATCCGAGCTAGTTAACGATCACGCCGTGACTTTCAAGGCAGTCACCCATCGCTAGGGTTCTCAGCTCGCTTAACTTGGTTACATTTCTTTGCTATTATTTTTCCTTTGTTTTTCTTGTATTTTCTTTTCTTGTATTTCATTATTTTATGTCTCCTCACTCATATTGAAGTGTAGTTCTAGGCATCCTAGCTGTCCGGACAACACTGGTCACCGGAACAGTAGAACGCACTATCGAACATAGGGGTGTTACAATTCTCCCCCCCTTAAATAAATTTCATCAACAAAATTTTATCCAATAGCCATCTTACAATAGTCATACGTTTATTTTCTCCTTTCTATATGATCGTATAATCTTTTTTTCCTTAAATTTGTATAAGACTTTTAACAATCTAATACAACGTTTAATTTGTTTGTATAACACCAATCTTCTCTTACTATTATCCTGTTTAATATTTCGGTTCATGTTCCTTCTTGAATGACCCTTGAGGTCATGTTAGAATGATTTATCTAGTCGTTGGTCCTCTGACCATTCTAGTCAATAGTCTTCCTCACATTCGTAACATTTTTTTTTTGTTATATCTGAACCAACTATTCGAATTTTTACTTCCATAACTCCATTTATCTATCAAAATTCTTGTCGCAAGGGATTTTGCGGTCGCCTGAACGAACCCTCACCGAAGTGGAAAAGAATGAGGAGTCGCCACCTTAGTTTTGAGGGAAACTAAAGAAAACCATTTGTGAAGACAAATTGCAATAAAACCACTTCAAAACAGAGATTCTAAGTTCGGGGTTCGTAAACGGGTGGGGAAGGTGTTAGGCACCCCACCTCGTCTCTTAATAAGGGTAAGTAGATTTAACTTTGCATTTTTATAAATTATTTAGGAGGGCTTGAATGGAAATGTTAATCCTTTTTAACAAAAAGGAATATTTGATTTTTCACTAAATTCGAATTACCCAGATACATAAGTAAATGAGACAACCTCAGTGAATTGACGTCGCATGTCATTTTTGGTTTTGGGATTATTTTGCGTACAGGTTAAAATTTGGCGTGAGAATCGGATAAGAACTCTCCTCCGATCTCTTTTAAATATTTATTAAAATTCTGAGTGGAGATCGGATAAGAACCCTCCTCCGATCTCTTTTGAAGTATTTAAAATTTAGGATTGAGAATCGGATAAGAACTCTCCTCTGATCTCTTTCAAGTATTTATTAAAATTTTAGCTCGAAGATCGGATAAGAACTCTCCTCCGATCTCCTTTTAAATGTTTATGGAAATTTCAGATAGAGAAATGGATAAGAACTCTCCTCCGATCTCTTTTAAGTACTTATTAAAATTTTGAGCTGAGAATTGGATAAGAACTCTCCTCCGATCTCTTTTGAATTAACAGAGCACGAAGGGACTTTTCCGATCTCCCGAATTTTAATTTCAGCTACATGTCCTAAGAGCCTAAAGCTAAGGATTCTGGCATTCAAAGGTGCTGGGGATAAGGCTTCTTTTAACTAATTGATACCTTGTGATTAGACGGGGGATACTAGACTGAATTTACCGACCTCCCATGTGGTCACCTTACCAATACCTATTAATGCCCGATCTATTCTATTTAGTTATCCAAGGTTTGGTTTCATTTTGTCTTATGACGTCTTGCCTAATGACCTATTGGATTTTCCTAGTGATTCAGCTTCACCATTTCCCTGTCTTATTATTTAGACCTTTTATCATTATAAAAGGACTTTTAAGTTGCCGTTACCTACATTTTGTTTAATTACTTCTATGCTATTCGGGATCAGAACTCCTGTGCTAAGAAGTAATGAAGATTAACCAAAGAATAGACTGATTAACAAAGAAGTAAACTCAAGAACGACTGCCTCCGTGTTTAAAATATAGTATAAACTTGGTGAAAATTACAAATAGAAAAAGAATAAATGAAATACGTGAATAAAGAAGAACATTTGATAAAATAACGATATAGCACTCACCTGTAGGGAGTCGAATCTACTAAACTAACTATGGAATCACAGAATGTAACAGGACCACAGGTTGATAGCTGGAGGACTAAGGTTCGCCTCGAAATGAAGGATTCTTTGTTAAAATGTAAACAAGTCAAAATAACCAATCTTGAATGGGGTTGAACTTGGACAATATGGATAGAAATAGAAGATAATAAAGACAAAAGGTGAGAGTGTCACAGGATAATGAACGGACTGAAAATGAAGAATTTCAGTATTCAAAAATCCCTTTGCAAGAAAACACTTCAGAAAATTGGTTTCCAAAGTTTTTCTTATGAAAGCTAAAATAGCAGAGTAACGAACTGAATTAAGTTTCAGAGTTCTTCCACTATGGTCACTGCCTTTTTCTATCTTTTTTTTCGTCCTTTTGAACAGTTTTCATGCAGGTATTTATAGCAACCGGGTGCTCCCCATGAAGGGTCAAGATCTATTTTGAGGGAGATGGAGGGTCAGGATTTCGAAGGACATGATCTGAGGCTCAGGAATTAAAGAGGATCAGAACGGAAGGCTGAGATCCTCTTGAGAACATTTGTCATTTTCTTCTTCTAATCTGACGGTCCTAAATTCTCTTGTCCGGGGGAATCCGAAGGCTAGGAGTGAAAGGCGCTGGTTTTGTCGTCTTCTTCTTTGATCCAAGGGCTCTGAGCTCATCCTTACAAGTTGGATCAACGGTGGAGATTAGGATGTACAGCGCATGTCAGAAATGTGGGCGATTCTGGGGCGTGCGGTTGAGATTTTACCTGGCAATGCTTTAACTACCTCGGCTTTGATTATGGTGACGGTAGTAGGCGCCCTTTCGTTTTCTGTTCTCTCTTCCTTTCCGATCTTCTTAACATGGTCCTTCTCTGATCTTTCATGCTGATCTTCCCTCTTCCGATCTCTATTATTCCAATACTTCCCTTAACCAGGCCCGGTCCGGTCAAAGCATTAATTCCCCTCAATTCCCAAAGCGTCCGCTTCGTTTTCTGCTCAGTAATAAATGCTTGATTTCCCCCTATATATACCCCCTGACCCAAAACTTTCTCCATCTGATTTTCCTCTTTTCTTCTTTACTTTCCTATTCTAGTTATTAAATGATCGTTCGGCCGTTGTTCCTGCAGGATTGTGGTTTTTGATCTTTTTTGATGGACCTTTTTATTCCCCGACTGAAAACTCATGACCTTGGTGATCGAATAATCGTGATGACCTTATCTGATGATGGTGAGAGAACTAAATCAATTAACTGATCTGGATTGCGGACCTCGATTGTGTCGATCTCGAGTCGTTCAACTGGCATAATCGGCGAACCGATTTTGACCGAGCAAATTGCTGATGTTCCGCCGACCCTTGACGGTTGCTCTTCCAAGTTTATTCGACTTCTCACCACATTGGGTGTTCCGACAGCGGCTTCCCTCCACATTGGGTGTTCCGATAGTGCCTCGGTTCTGGTCAGTGACACCCCTTTGGATCAGTCACAATGTGACATTCTGGTCCCTAGAGATCGCCCAAATGATTATTTTGTTTTCAATGTAATCCGATCTTTAGAGATCACAGAAATGATGTGATCCAATTTTAGTGTAATCCGATCCCTAGAGATCGCCAAAATGATGTAATCCGATCTTTTGAAAATAAAGACTTTATTTTGTCGATTATCATCTTATTATTATTGCATTGATTATTTTCCGATCTCTAATGTGATTATCCGATCTGGTTCTTTACCTGAATGACACTTATCCGATCTGCAATTCAAAATATCCCTTTTAATCCGTCGATCTTTACCTAGCCGATCTCTTTGTGAGGTATCTAGAATATTCTTGGGAAATATCAGAAACAGCTGGCGAATCCCGTTAACCGATGCGCCGCCTAGGACAGAGTGAGCATTAAATGCTCGGGTGAGTATAAATAGAGGAGGGGCCAGCCATTCGCTTTCTTATGTCATTTTCAGTCTCTCGCGAACAACCCCGAAATCCTCTCATTTTCTCAAGCTCCTCCGACACCGATCAGACTCCGGTAAGGGCTTTGATCTTTCTTTTTAGTTTAAAATCTTTATTTCCTTTGAAAATGAGCGGTGCCGAAGGTCAGAGAGCTACGAGCCCTCCTTCTATTCAGTTTTCGTGGTCGTCTGATGAGGTAGAAGTAGTCGGGCCAAGCGCGCGACCTGAACCTCCTAGGGTCTCCATTCCAGCTCTGGGACAAGCGACATTATCAAGGCATGCGCCTTCTTCAGGGAGAGAGAACCTACCCCTGGATGAGCTGCCATCGGTCCTTCAAGAAACCGATCTGCAGTCGTTCAGCCAAGAATACAACATTCGGCCTGACTCGTACGAGCTAATTAAATGCCACGGCGATCTTCGTGCTGATCACTCCTTCGAAGAAAACGATATGATCATGGTCTATGAAGAACAATTAAAGGCCGGTCTTCGGTTCCCTCTGGACGACTTCTTCAAAGAGGTCTTAAAATTTCACCGAGTGTGCATTGTCCAAATTCACCCTAACTCGTGGCAGATCTTAGTAGCCTTCCGAGGCCTGTGCCGAGCTAAGGGAATCAGTCCTACGACTAAGGTGTTCGCCGAACTGCATAGGCTAACTCGCCGAAAGGACAACGAGCACTGGTTCTTTCAGGCGAAGCCTCATTGTGGGCTCTTTACCGATTTGCCCTCCTCCCTTAAGAATTGGAAGAACTGCTTCTTCATTCTGAGGAGCAAAAATCCGAATTGCTTTGAGGGCTTCCCCCGTAGCTGGTGGCACCAGGGGCCCTTGATTCCATAGCATCTCGCTCTGAATAGGGAAGAGGGAGCCGTGGTGATGGAACTGAAAGATCAAGCGGCTAGGGAGAAGTTCTCCTGTTTAGATGCGGTGACTGCCGAGCTGCATCATTGGACTATACAGCTGATCACCGGCCAAGATCGCGAGCTTCCGCTCTCTGACCTCGGCATTGGCACTTTCTACATCTCAGATCTCAGGACCTTAGCGATCTCACTGACCTGTTCTTTGTGCAGGTATGGCGGGTGGTGAGGGTTCCAAGAAGCGGAAGAAAGAAAGAGAGATTTCCCGGAAGATAAAAGAGATGAAGCGTTCGGAACTGCTTCAAACACCCGGCCATGAACCTGTGGAGATACAAAGAGGCCCGCCTCGACCTTCGGGACCGCAGATCGCAGAAGCAGTCCGATCTCCTCCTTGACGAGAAGAGCCATCTCCACTTCCTCCAGTTGCTCCAAGCACAGAAGGGGGTCCTTCTCAACCTTCTGCGAGGCCCCCTCCTCGTGGCTCTCAAGTGCTGATCGCTTCCTTGGAAAAGAACCGGACTGTTCGGGAGAACCCAGGTTTTGCCAAAGTCTTGGGGTCTTCCATCTGCCTTCGGGAGGATCGGGACCGACTGTCTCCGGACAATCTCGACGACATTCTGACCCGATCCATGAGTCTGAATGTAGAGTGCTTGGTGAACCAGCACATAGTCCGGGAAAAGGCTCACCGCCTGGGTAAGGAGGTCGAGAAGAAGAGTCAAGAAGTGGCATCCCTCCGATCCCAACTATCATCCGCTCAGGATTACATATCTCAAATTGAGGGGTGTATGAAGTACTATGAGGATAAACTGGCCGAGCAGGCTCATGTTCTGGCTGAAAAGGATCATGCTCTTGGAGAAGTCCAGGCGCTCCGGGCCAACGAAGCTGCTCAGGTCGCTCACCTTACTGAGGAGCTTAAGGCAAAAGATGAAGAGATGGTGACAGGGATAGCCGGTGCTTATGTGAATGCTCACAAGGATCTCTTGGCCGAGCTCGAGCGTTACCGCAGGAGGACTTCTCTTGGATGGCCGATCTGGCTCCCGGAGGCGAGGGTGAGGATAGTGAGGAGGATGCTGAGGGTGAGGGAGAAGACGGACAAAATGTAAATCAGGCTGGGGGTGATCCTCCAGCTGAATAACTTGTACAAATTTTGAAATGAAATGAAATGGAATGCCTCTTTTGTTTAATGAATGGTTATGGTCGGAACATTTCTAAATTATTAAACACTTGATTGTTTGAGTATCTTGAAAGAACTTGAAAGTGATTATTAACCTAAGTGTGAGAGATCGGAAGACATAGTGAGCATAAGATCAGTAGAGAACCAATGCTACACGGAACTTGATTAAAATTAGAAATTTGGCTTGAACATTTAGGATTAGAATCATCCTTAAACCGGAACGGAACCTTTGATTATTCTTAAACTTTTTGAAAGGGAGATCGGCAATAAGACTGGTAAGAAAGGATCTAGTGTCAGTTCATTTTATTTGTCAACAGAGATCAAGAATATACTTGACTGGTCAGGAGATTCGACAATGGCTTTGAGAGATCGGTGAGTGATTTAATAGACCGGTAAGGTCTTGACTGAAGTGAGGACTTAGCATTGATTCAATTCCTTGTGAGGAGAGATCGGAAATGTGGTTATCTAGCACAAAGAGATTTAGTACTGGGGATCGGTTTCAGAGTTTATTAATTCTGGGGATCAGCCAAAATATGGTGTCGACAGCTGCCCCTCTTTACATAATTTCTATTAAAGGGAAAAATTTTCCCGTATAAGAATTATGTAAAGATTCAGACCCATATTTTGGACGATTAGGTGTTCGAAGTTAGGGAACTAAGGCATACCTAAGTTAGTGACCTAGAGATCGGCAACAGAAGTTAAAACATTAGAAAATCAACTTGGATTAGAGGTTGATAACAGGAAATGTAAATTGCAGGAAATTAAAATCAACTTAGATCAAGGAACCAGAGGTTGATAACGGGAAATTTAAATTGCAGGAAATTAAAATCAACTTAGATCAAGGAACCAGAGGTTGATAACGGGAAATTTAAATTGCAGGAAATTAAAATCAACTTAGATCAAGGAACCAGAGGTTGATAACGGGAAATTTAAATTGCAGGAAATTAAAATCAACTTAGATCAAGGAACCAGAGGTTGATAACGGGAAATTTAAATTGCAGGAAATTAAAATCAACTTAGATCAAGGAACCAGAGGTTGATAACAAGAAATTTAAATTGCAGGAAATTAAAATCAACTTAGATCAAGGAACCAGAGGTTGATAACAGGAAATTTAAATTGCACTTACAAAGCAAGCCTAATCCGGACACAAGAAGTTCTTCCCCAATGAAGTGTACTTAACAGAAACCCGAAGGCCAAAGATCAATGGAGGACGAGTTGCAAGACTTGACCTATGACCCCACTTTTCAAATACCCTTCTTCTGTTTTCGACTTTTTTCCGAAAAGTACCCTTGCGGGTTTTCACTTCCCTTTTGTCCATATGACTAGAAATGCCCTTTCGGGTTTTCACCTCTAGTTTTTTTTTTTTTTGTTTTTTTTTTGTTTTTTTGTTTTTTGCACTTGTAGGATGCCCTTTCGGGTTTTCATCCCTATTTTCCTTTTGTGTACCCTTTTCCTGGTCATTCCCTGCAAATCTTACAGTAAAGTATGTGAGGTTATCAATTGTTAAATCCTAATCTTATGGCAAAAATTTTAAATGATTAATAGCGCATTAGATAACGAGGTTGCAGAAGGATAATGTTAAAGAATAAATATAAGGGAAAGATAGAAGTATAGGGAATGAAGTATGACTCTATTATGGTTTTAATAAAAACAAAGATAGAGTTTCAAAGAAGAAGGGTACAAAGATAGATCTCACATATTCCTTGTGGCTTGCTTTGAAATCCCTTAACTACCATTATTTCAAATTCTCTAAAGCCTCATGTCACGACGGTTTATTTCCCTTCTCGGTCTCATGCTTCTTTCCTTATTTCTCCCTTTTGGTTCTTGGGATGCCCTTTCGGGTTTTAACCCCTAGATTTTTTTTTTTTTTTTTTTCCAGGACGCCCTTTCGGGTTTTCATCCTTCACTCGTTTTACAGAAAGTGCCCCTTTCAGGGTTTTCGCCTTCTTTCGCACATTTTGCTAGGAGCGCCCTTTTCGGGTTTTCACTCCTACGTTTCCCTTTTTTTTTTTTTTTTTAGGCATAGTATCTCTTGACGGTGTCAGCATTCACAGGTCTCGGAAACTCTTCACCGTCCATGTGAGTCAAGATCAGGGCTCCTCCAGAAAATGCCTTTTTAACCACATAGGGTCCCTCGTAGGTTGGCGACCATTTGCCCCGGGGATCGTTTTGATTTGGCAGCACTTTCTTTAGAACTAGGTCCCCAGGTTGGAATTCGCGTGGGTGAACGCTTTTGTCAAATGCTCTAGCCATTCTCATATGGTATAACTGTCCATGACATGCTGCTGTTAATCTTTTCTCATCCAGCAAGTTTAACTGATCCAACGTTGACTGGATCCATTCCGACTCATGAATCCCTGATTCCTTCAGAATCCTTAGGGAAGGAATTTCAACTTCAATAGGTGATACTGCTTCCATCCCGTAAACCAGTGAGTATGGAGTTGCCCCGATTGAGGTTCTTACAGAAGTCTGGTATGCGTGAAGAGCGTAGGGAAGCATATCATGCCAATCCCTATATGTGACTGTCATTTTCCGGATTATCCTCTTGAGATTTTTGTTCGCAGTTTCCACCGCTCCATTCATCTGAGGACGGTATGGGGAGGAATTGAGGTGTCGGATTTTGTATTGATCACACAATTTCTGAATCTTCGGACCATTGAGATTCTTAGCGTTGTCAGTGACGATTTCATTGGGGAGACCATGCCGGCAAATGATGTTGCTTCTGAAGAATTTGAGAAACGTGTTCTGCGTGATATGGGCGTATGACGTGGCTTCGACCCACTTAGAAAAATAGTCGATTGCTACTAGGATAAATCTGTGCCCATTGGAAGCCTTAGGGTTGATGGGACCAATCACATCGGTGCCCCACATTGTGAAAGGCCATGGTGAGACGAGGTTGAACAATTTGTGAGGTGGCACATTTATCGAATCGGCATAGATCTGACACTTATGGCACTTTCGGAAATACTCGATGCAATCCTTTTCCATTGTGGTCCAAAAATACCCCCGTCGCATGATTTGCTTAGCCATCATGTGCCCATTGGCATGGGTTGCACAATTTCCCTCATGAGTCTCAAAAAGGATCTTCTTCGCCTCTTTTGCATCCACACATCTCAAAAATTCGCCGTTGGAGCTCCTCTTGTAAAGGACTTCTCCACTGGGGAAGTATCCCAGTGCTAATCTCCGAATCATCCTCTTTTCGTTTTTGCTTGCCCCCGAAGGGAATTCTCTGGTTCTGCAGTAGGCCAGGATGTCATGATACCAAGGCTTACCATCGGGCTCTTCTTTAATCATGAAGCAGTAAGCTAGCTCATCCCTTGCTTTAATCCTCAATACTTGAGTTGTATGCCCTTCTTCCATTTGGGCCATAACAGCTAGAGTAGCTAAGGCATCAGCAAATTGATTCTTGTCTTTACTAAGATGAGTGAAAGAGATCTCTTCGAATTCCTTAATCAGCTCCAGTAAGTACTTCTGATATGGGATTAGCTTGGGATCCTTGGTTTGCCATTCCCCTTTGACTTGATAAATAATCAAGGCTGAGTCTCCATATACCTCTAACTTCCTGATTTTCATTTTGATTGCAGCCTGTAGACCCATCACACAAGCTTCATATTCTGTGACGTTGTTGGTGCAGTCAAATCTCAACTTGACAGCTATCGGAAAGTGTTTTCCATCCGGGGATATCAATACAGCTCCAATTCCATTCTGGGACAAATTGTGACTCGTCGTAATACATTTCCCATACATCGGCTGGCCCCCCTTCCGCGCAGTCTACTTCATTGATGTGCTCATCAGGGAACTCAAAATCCAGAGCTTCATAATCCTAGATAGGATTTTCTGCTAGGAGGTCAGCGATCACACTACCTTTCACCACTTTACGGGTCATATAGACTATGTCATATTGGGAGAGTATGACCTGCCATTTAGCTATCCTTCCTGGCACGAATGGGCTTTCGAATACATATTTGATAGGATCCATCCTGGAGATGAGCCAGGTCTTGTGATTCAACATGTAGTGTTTGAGGCGGTTTCTTTGTCCAGCTAACGCGACAAGTCTTTTCTAAGAAAGAGTACCTTGACTCACAATCATTGAACTTTTTGCTCAGGTAATAAATAGCCCTTTCCTTTCGGCCAGTATCGTCATGTTGTCCCAAAACACATCCCATCGAGTTCTATTGGACTGCCATATACAGGATCAGAGGCCTCCCCGCCACGGGTGGAACCAACACTGGTGGGTTTGACAGATACTGCTTGATTGTCTCAAAAGCCTCTTGACAAACTGAATCCCATTGGGTGGTGTTGTTCTTTCGGAGCAGTTTAAAAATAGGCTCGGCTTTAGCGGTGAGATTGGAAATAAACCTTGATATGTAGTTCAATTTTCCCAGGAAACTGCGCATCTCCCTTTCTGTTCTTGGGGATGGCATCTCTCGAATAGCTCGAACCTTGTCTGGATCTACTTCTATTCCCTTTTCGCTCACTATGAATCCCAACAATTTCCCTGACCTAGCTCCGAATATGCATTTGGCAGGGTTTAGTTTCAACTGATATTTCCTGAGTCTCTCAAATACTTTCCTCAGCACCTGCACATGACTTTCTTCTCCCCGGGATTTGATAATCATATCATCCACGTACACCTCCACTTCTTTATGCATCATATCGTGGAATAATGTGACCATAGCGCGCTGATAAGTGGCACCAGCATTCTTCAGCCCGAAGGGCATGACCCGATAGCAAAATACTCCCCATTGAGTGATAAAAGCGGTTTTCTCTTTGTCTTCCTCATCCATTGGGATTTGATTGTACCCAGATGCCCCATCAATGCATGAGCACCTGCCCAATCCCGCAGCATTGTCTACTAACACATCAATGTGGGGGAGAGGGAAATCATCTTTTAGACTTGCTTTATTAAGATCCCTGTAATCAACACACACTCTAACTTTCCCGTTCTTCTTCATTACCGGGACAACGTTAGCTATCCATTGGGGATATTTGACTACTTCTATGAACCCAGCGTCGTACTGTTTCTTGACCTCATCCCTAACCTTGAGCAGTGTGTCAGGATTCATTCTTCTTAGCTTCTGCTTTACCGGGATTGTCCCCGGAATTAGGGGAATTTTGTGCGTCACTATCTGGGGGTCCAAACCAACCATATCATCATAGCTCCAGGAAAATACATCCAGGAATTCTCTGAGCAAACTGATCATATCTCCCAATTCCTCACTCTCCACAACCTTAAGTTCCCTCTTTACTTCTTCCGTGCCTAAGTTTATGGTGCGTGTTTCATCTCCACAAGGCACGAGGGAAGGTTCATCATTTTCATTGCTTTCCTCTGTGAGCTCCACCTCAGAATCACTTGAAGTAATGGCAGTTATGGGGATTTCAAAATTAACCAGAGGAATCTCTGAGTCTATTGGATTATTAGGTGTTAGATGAAAGGTCTTGGATGAACGAAAATAGAATATATTATAAAGATGGAATTCAAATGAAAAGCATAAAAAGGATTTGGAAATAAATGCGCTATTAATTCATTAAAAATTTATGTCATAAGAAAATGATCCATTTACAACGTTACACTTGCCACCATGGACAAAATGATCAAGTGTAGATAACCAAAGGTACTTTACTCGAAATTGAGTACAGGGATGTCCTCTGCCGTCCAGTTGTCCAGTTCTTGCCCCTCAGCTATTGGAGAGACCAGAGCCTCATACAGGGAATCCAGGTGAATGACATCAACGGATGGTTGATCTGGTGATTCTTCCACATCTGCCGGATTTTCAAAGACCAATTTAGTGAATACATCCGTAATTCTCGGGACTACTTTCATCCTCTCGATTTTTTGGTCGAATCTCTGATCCCGAAGTCTGTTTCTCATCCAGAATCGCCCATCCATGAGAGCATCTTCCTCATAACCCAATCCGCAACGGCCTATCTTCTGGATAGCCGGTATAGGTTCCACGATCCCTTGCAAGGCAGTGCCTAGGCCTTTGCCCTCTTGATACCCATTCCTTGACATTACTTTGGCCACCATAGCCATAGCCCCCTCCCTTCCGGTGTCTTGTAATTCGAGGGCCTGGAAAGAACTTTCCAACGACTCTTCAGCAGCTTCCACATAGGGAAGTGATTGTGGCTTGGTGACTAATATGGCTTCTTCTCCTTTCACCGTGATGATTTTGCCGTCCATGATGTACTTTATTTTCTGATGCAAAGTTGAAGGAACAGCATTTGCAAAATGGATCCATGGCCTCCCCAACAACATAGTGTAGGCTGGCTCAATATTCATCACCTGGAAGGTGACGTTGAAGGTACATGCACCGATTTGAAGTGGTAAGTCAATATCCCCCAGGACTTCTCTTCTTGTACTGTCAAAGGCTCTTACTACCATAGCACTTTGAAGTATATCTGATTGGTCAACTGGCAGCCTATCCAAGGTAGCATTAGGCAGTACATTGAGAGCGGATCCGTTGTCAATAAGTACCTTGGCTATTATACAACCCTTGCATTTCACTGTCACTTGCAGAGCTTTATTGTGCCTTAAACCCGCAGGGTCTATCTCGTCTTCCGAAAAAGTAACAAAACTGGATGCTTGGATTTTCCCTACTATCTTTTCAAACTGCCCCGGTGTGATGTCGGGGTTTACAAAGGCCTGATCCAGGATTCTCTACAAGGCTTGTCGGTGGACTTCCGAGCTCAGGATCAGTGATAACAATGAAATTCGGGCAGGTGTTTTTCTCAACTGCTCCACTGCATCATACTCACTCTGTTTCATTATTTGGAGCAGGAGCTCTTCCTCTTCTTTATGTTCGGCAGGTTCTACTTCCTCTGTCTTCTCAACCTCCTCTTCTGTATTCTTTAATGACTCTCCCATTTTTACTTTCCCTTTTCTCTTTTCTTTCTCTTCGTTCTCGTAACACCTCCCACTTCGAGTTACGAACTCGACTTCTTGCTTAAGCGAGGAGGATTTTGTGGTAGTGACGGGTTGAGGATTAGTTCGGGGAGTAATACTGATGGTAGGTCCGGCATAAGTCATTTTAAAATGTTCATGAGGAGCAAAACACGGTTTTGGTGGTGCTGGAGGTGAGGCAAGATTAGGAGCTGATGTACTGCTTGACGCTCCTTGGGTGAAGACTTGGAAATTGTAGTTCCAAGGTATGGCGTGGGTGTTGGTAACAGGGAGCTGAGATGGGGCTCGGATAACCGTTACTGGCGGTGAGGCTACTGGGGGTGAGAAAGTAATTCTGGGTTTAGAGGTAGAAGCATTCTGACTATATCTGGTCGTGTTCACTCCCCCTTCTGTCTTTGACTTTGTCAAGCATCTCAGAATTTTAAGGGATAACAAGTTCTGAACCTCGTGCTTGAATCCCTCACAATCCCGCAGCTCATGATCAGCTGCCCCTCCATGGTAAGGACATCTCGTATTCTTTATCGACCCTGATATCTAAGGGCAAAGGTAGCCTTCTTTTACTGCCATGGCAAAGATCCCCTCAAAGTGAGGGATGAGCTCATCTACCTCCGGTGCCAACCTTTCTTTGCTAGATTCTATCATATTTACACCATTACCCGAATTATGGTTGGGCAATGGGTTTGAGGTAACATTAGGGAGGGAACCATTTCCCTCAATTTTCAACCATCTGTTTCGGATTAAAGCGTGCACCCTTCCTCTGAGTGCCCCGCAGTTGTCAGTTGAATGCCCTTGTGCCCCTCCATGGTACTCACAATGGGCAGTGGCATCATACCACCTGGGGTATGGCGGCTGGATCGGGTCTAGGGGAACTGGTACAATTTGGTTTATACCAACAAGGTATCGGTATATTTCACTGAGAGGGAGGGGAAGAGGTGGATCAGGGTTTCTTGGGGGTCTTGGGTTGTTTTGTGGTGGTCTTGGTTGAGCAGGAGGAGGAGGTGGTCTTGGTTGGTAATTTGTAGGTGAAGGGTATTGTGGGCGTGGGTGTGGATAATTTGGGAAAGGCGGTAGAATGTTTGCGATGGTTTGGCCATGAGGGGAAGGATATGATCGGTAGTTATTTTGGTGAAGTGCGGAGTAATTACTCTGCTGGGTGATGGAATGCACATCACCCTCCTTCTTCTTCCCAAAATTGGCAGTCTTCTTTGCAGGATTCTCAGCCAACTCCTGCAGTCGCCCCATTCTTAAGTTGGCCTCTATTCTTTCACCGGCCTGGATGATGTCAGAGAAGCTGTTGGAAGTGTTTCCAATCATCAAGTTGAAGTAGGGAGCTTTTAGAGTCTCGATGAACAGAGAGCACAGCTCATTGTCAGTCACCGGAGGGTGTATTTCTGCCGCCTTTTCTCTCTATCTCTGGGCATATTCCTTGAAGCCTTCCCTGTCCCTCTGCACCAGGTTTTGAAGATCTCTCCTTGTGGGGGCCACATCGCAGTTAAATTTGTACTGTCTTAGGAAGGCATCAGCTAAATCCTTCCAGGACCGCAGCTTGCTCCTGTCCAACTGAATACATCACCTCAAAGCTGCCCCGGAGAGGCTCTCATGAAAGAAGTGAACCAGTAGTCTGTCGTCCTCTGTCAGAGCAGACATCTTGGCGATATAGGTGGCTAAGTGAATACGAGGGTCTGAATTCCCAGTGTACTTGTCGAAATCAGGGACCTTGAACTTGGGTGGCACCACCACATCCGGCACTAATCTTAGTGATGCCACGTCGACCGAACCATACATGTTCAGCCCCTCTATTGCTCTCAGTCTCTCTTCTAGAGTAGATAGTTTCAAGTTTTCTTTCATCTTATTTTCCCCTCCCACTGCATGATATGCTCCCCCGGCCGGGAGCTGAGGGGTGGAGTAAACTGGAGGGATTAAGATTGAAGGGTGAGGCTCGGCATTTGAGACAGCCGGGTAATAAGAGAAAGGCAGGTCATTATTCATGGCGATCGGATTGACAGTGACTGTCGGGTCCGGGATAGGTGATTGAAAGGTGAAAGAAGTTGTAGCTTAATGGGGATCCATCGTTGTAGGTGGTGGAGGAGGTAGTGGTAAGCTAGGTTCTGAGGTAGGTTTATTTTGGGACATTTCCCTCATTAACCTCATAAGTTCTGAGACCTGGTCTTTAAGTTCAGACACTTGCCCTTGCAGGTTCTGTACTTGTTCCTGGTCTTCCATTATCTTCTTTGTCCGGGATCTTGTTAAGTACACTCTATTGGGTTGAACCGTGTGCTTGGTCAGACTTGCCTTGTTTGAAGCAATGTTGATTTCCTGTAGGGAAAAAAAAGGTTTTTAATGAATTTCAAATTTTGTAAAAAGAACTAAAAGTCCTGGTCCGGACGAAGGATACAGTGGC
Source organism: Hevea brasiliensis (assembly GCF_030052815.1). Lineage (NCBI taxonomy): Eukaryota > Viridiplantae > Streptophyta > Magnoliopsida > Malpighiales > Euphorbiaceae > Hevea > Hevea brasiliensis. Next base: position 37,562,195 of record NC_079507.1, read on the forward strand.
GTTTGGGAGCCAGAATGAAATCTGCGAAAGGATGATTGCATTAACTTTATCATGGCATCGTTCGATAGTCTGACCGTGAATGACTGGATTGAATGCGTATTTATGATACCTGTCCATATAGCGCACTCAATTTTTCACATAACCCTAGCGAGGAAGTTCCTACGGGAGTCATATTATTCATTCACAAATTTGCTAAACAATGGTCCAAAAATCATTTCATTAACTGAATAATTCGTACACCGTATTCTTTACATCGGCCTAGGCTCTGGGAGGTTCTTTATAATGAGATGGCATTTTCTGAGATACTCATATATCCTTTCTTCTTGTTTGGCAGGGTTGAATGCTTTCAGAGCATACTCGGATTCAGGTAATAGCTCTTGTTTTCCCTGTGCTATCGTTCTCTCCAGCTGGTCAACGTTCTCTTTCAGCTCTTGATAGAGAGCAGCTTGTTTTTCCTTCTCTTTCCTTTCCTCAGTACAGTCTTTCAGAATATCGTTAATGAGTAATGCCTGTTCTTTCAATTCGAACTTCTTCTTTTTGTTTTCTTGTTTATACTCTTTAACGAGTATCTCTTGGTATTTCGTTTTTTCCTGAAGTTTATTATTCTGTGCTTCTACTTCTTTCATTACAGCATGGAGAGAGTTTTTTTCCTTTTCCCACCGTATCTCTTACTCTTCAAAATCCATCTTTTCGGCCCTTGCCTCTTCCCTGAGCCTTCTTACTTTCCTCTTGAGAATCTGTTGTTTGTCCTCCAACTGTTTTATTTGTTCTTGCAGTTGCGAGTTTTTGGTGTTTGCCTTTTGTAGTGAGTCAGCCAGACGGTTATCAGCTTCTTCTAATAGGACGTTCCGGCGAGGGTCGCTGTCTTCGAATTCTACAGTTGAGTGTTCTCTGTCCCTGTCAGCCCTCCATTCAAGATAATCGCGTGTGGCACTTGGACCTTTAGGCGACCTTTCCATTAGAGAGATGTTTTCCCAGGATCTGCGAGCCATTTTCAACCCTTCCTCTTCCTTGAGCTCGTGGTAGAAATGACCTTGGTGGTATTCTTCAATGTCGATTCTGGACTGTGTTGAGCCAAACTGCCTCATTACCAATGCCGGAGTGTAACTTGTGTATCCGGTTACTCCGATTAGGGACACCGACTGATTACCTCCCGTGTTGATCAAAACGGATTGGCCTGACACCCACAGCTTCCTCCAACAATAATCATGGCTATTGAAACTCAAAATCTGTTCCCGCCACTGCTGTTCATTCTTCGGACTGATCACTAACCGGGTCATCTTCTCGATGGGAGACTGGTCAAGGTACCAAGTCAATCCCTTTGTCTCCACAGGACATATGTGACTGATAATCCAGAGATATAACAATTGAGAACAACACTTAATGGACCCTTTGCCCTGTTTTCTGCAGTAGGTAAGGGTTAATAAGGTCTTCGCAAGAATTGCCGGTATCGGATTGACCTCCTGCCTTTCTACTGCCCAGAATACTTCCACCGTGCTGCAGGTTATGATTCCTAATGGGCCTGGGAACAAAATCAGGCCATAGATTCCCAATGCGAGTGCTACTGAAGCTTGATCCCACCGTTTCTCTTGGAGGTATTGATCTAACCGCTTCTCGAGGTAGGTCCAGTACCATCCATGCGTGTTCCCTTTGACAGTTTCTTTTGACTTTGCCTCCTCCGAAGGAATACCCAACAAATGTGTTAATCGTTTCCAGGTCTGCCTATGCTCAAGGTGTAGGTAGATCCGATTCTGTGTTGAATAAGGAATCTCTAGTAATGCCTGATATTCTTCCATAGTGGGAACTTGTAACATCCTTCCGGTAGCAATTCCGCACAGTCTACTGTTCCGGTGACCGGTGTCGGTCCGGACAGCTAGAACGTCCGGAAAAATATTCAAATCAAAGTGAGGGACCATAATTAACTCAAATATTAATGAGAAAAATTTAGTAAAAATTTTAGAAATAAAATACAACCAAGTTAAACGAGCCGGTGCCCTAGCGATGGGTAACTAGAGGGAAGTTGCGGTTCTCGCAACGAGGAGCCCTAGACCTGGGGGAAAAATTATAAAATAATTTTTGGGACTCCAGAGAAGGGTTATTGAGGTTCCCATGGCATTAGAATGCCAAGAAAATACTTAGAAAAATTTTTCAATCGGTACAGACAATTTTGACCCGTTAAGCCAAACGGAGGGCATTTTGGTCATTTCGCCTTCCAAGGTGATTTTTGGCCGACTTGTCCAGTTGAGTAAATAATTATTATGACATAAAATATGAATAAATATTGCTAAAAATTAAATTGGAAATGAGTAGAGGAAAGAAGAAAAGAAAATGAAAGAAAATGCTAATTATGACATCATATGATGTCATTTAAATTTCCTCCACCAATCACAATTTGTTAAACTCATTAAAAGAGATAAAAGAGACCAAAAATAGGAAAAACCAATCTGCATCTTCAACCTTGGGCAGCCTAAAAAACGTTGAGAGAGAGAGAGAGAAGAGGTTCCACCATTAACACTCCATTCAAGCTCCATTTCTCTCTTTGTTCCACCATAAAATCCCTTCTTCACTTCATTAAAACTTGTCCACTCATCTTGGGAAAGTGTTTGGCAGCCTAGAAAAGGAAGGAAAGTGAAGTTTTAGCTTGAAGAAATCTGCCCTACAAGAGGTTAAAGTGAGGTTAGTGCTATCCTTTCACTCTCACTCCTTTAATCCTTGTTAAAGCATCATTTTAAGTTAAGAAATTGTAAGAGTTTGAAGTAAGTTATATGTGTTAGGGCATCTTTAATTTTTGGCAGCCCTAAGGAAGGATGAGGTTGATTGTTTTAATGAATTTAGAATGGATATAAATGATGTTTAAGGTATGAATATGCATGGATGTTGAATTAGTGTGCTAATTGAGGTTTATGGATAATTTAAATTGGACATTAGGGTTTTGAGAAGTGAAACTTGGATTTAGCTTATGGAATTGTGAAAGAACATTATAAGGGTTAATTAGTGACCATTTTAGGTATGTTGACCATGAATTGGACTGAAAAATAGTATAGCCAAGTGAATGTGTAGGCTGCCTTGTTAGTGCAGCAGAGGGACTGAAAATTCAGTCCACTTGCACAGCCATAACTTTGGCTATGTAGGTCCAATTGATGTTTGGCCAATTGGACATGAAACTAGGCTTATAATGACACATTTTTGCTGAAGAAACCATGCCCAAAAGACCAAAGCAAGAGGACCAAAACTTGGCCCCAATCCGGATCCCCTGCAACAGCACCTGCAGAAATGACCAAATGAATAGTAACTGTTCATTTGGCCATAACTCACTGTAGATTTGGTCAATTGACCTGAAATTTTTACAGCAACAAGTTAAGACATAGACAAACAACTTTCATGAAGAAACCTACCCCAAATTATGACCAGAACCTAACCCAAATGGCAGTCACAGTTACTGTTCAAACCTGCAACTCTGCAGATTTTCATTTGAGTAGTAATGTTTGGATGGCTATAACTCTCTCTAGAAAACTCAGATTTAGGCGATTCTTGAACCGATGAAAACCTAAGGCATAGTAGAACATTTCATATGAAGAAAGTTAGACCAAATTATGAACTTAACTTGATCAAATTACTGACCAAAGTTGGACCAAAAATCTGCCAGACCCAAAATCTCAGCATGAACAGTGCACGTGAACAGTAAACTTATTTTGGCCATAACTTGAGCTACAAAACTCCAAATGGAGTGATTCAAAAAATGAAATTCAACTAGACAAAATAAGGAACAACTTTCATGTTTACCATTTCCTCAAATTCCTACTGCAATAGTGCCCAATGGAATAGTAAAGTTGAGTTAGCAAAATTGAAAATTTTGCTTCTCTTGGTTTAAGCTTAGAAATGGTATTAATGCTTAATGCCAACAAGTTTTCAATGAAAAATGTTGTATGTTTGAAGTGCCAAAGTCAATGTATATATTTTTTATGCAAAAGTCAACTTTCTTGTTGACCAATGAGGTGAATAGTGTCACCAAAACCAAAAATTGGCAATTTTGCCAAAATGACCTAAGCTTTGAGAAAGTGACCAAAACCAATAAGTTTTGAATACAAAATGTGGTATGTTGGGAGTATTAAAACCAATGTACCTATTGTTTATGCAAAAGTCAACATTTTAGTTGACTAATGAAATGAATAGTGACACCAAAACTTGAAATTCAAAATTTGAAATTAGAAATGCATCTAGGGGACTTTAAATTGCAATTGGCAATTAATACTAGCAAATGTAAAACTCAAAATTTGGGATCTTGGTGTAATAAGAATTAATATATTCATTAAGTATAAAAAGGTCAACATTTTGGTTGACTAGTAAGGTGAATAGTAATCAAAATGATTAGTAAATTAAGATGAAGACCTAGAACCAATTCTAAGCTTAAATGCTTAGAATTGTATGACAAATATGGACTATGCATCCTAGTCAAAATTGTTAAAAGAAATTTAGGCCATAAATTTGAAATCCATGAAATATTCATGGATTACTTGAAACATGAAAAATAAGTCACCTAATTGATGTGAATAGATAGTTAGAGCACATATGCTCATCACAAATGGAATTCATAAAATATTAGAAACTCAACTTGAAATATAAAATTTGTAATTACATAAGTAGATTCTTGAATGTATAAATGAGAAAGGAAAAATGTTTTGAATACAATGGTACATG